>NC_138782.1:69445751-69543662 GCF_965178545.1 Coloeus monedula
CTTGGGATCATAACACAATCCCATGAAACATAACACGAAATTGGTATCAGTAAGAAGTTCTAACAGCATTGTAAAACAGTTTTATCTAGGTGATTCAGGTTGAACTGGAGATCTGAAACTGCCTTTCAAAAAGAAGGATGTTCAGTCTCACTAATGTTCTGATATTGTGCCAAACCAAAAAATAACCATGTCATCTATATTCTAAATTAGATCTATACTATTAGAATTACTGATTCTTTGAAGTGCTGGGGCTCAGTTAAAGAGGTTTCTCAGTAGGATTCTGTATCATCTCTCTATCAAACTCAATGCTAGTAGTTTATTTTGGTCCTTTCCTAGAATGAAATTTTGTTTGGCTTACTCCTCTAGTCCAGGACTAGTATCTGGTGAAGGCAACTTCAGAACTGTGCTCATTGAGAAGGAATAAAATGCAGAAGCTGAAGGAATTCAAACAGAGGTTAGTATTTTTCTCTTCAGCCATGTCAAACCCGTTATATTTTTCATACTTAGTTTCTCAAATATGGAAATACTTGGAGATGCAGAACTAATCTCTCATGAGTAAAAATGCATCTTTTTTGCCTATGTCTTTCTTTTCTCTCTTTTATTTTTATAAAAATTATGTGAGAGAAGAACATGTTTTCAATGGCACATTCCATAAAATATTTAAAGTAATTTAGTATAAATTGGTTTTTAAATTTCTTGGTGTTTGGCATAGCATTTGTTTCTTTAGCATGGGTACCTGATGCTGAGGAAGACAGAAATGGGCTACGTAGCACATTATAGAAATTCTAAGATATACACATAGAAGAGAATTTTTATTTATACACAGGTGCAGAGGTATAATCACCTGTAAACCTTGTTAATAAAAAAGAAATACATTTAAAACATCTCATAAATGAAGGCATTGATAGCCTACTGATGGTGTAATATGTAAAAACAAAAAGTCCCTCATATTTTCATAAGAAAAGCCATTGAAAATAAGCATCTTAATATTCTTTTTAGTGTATGTTCACTGATATTTTTTTCCTAAATACTACTATCTGACAAGGCTGAGCAAGTTCTCTCAGGTTCAGCTTGGAATTATATTTTTCTTTCTCCAAGGGGAGGTCTAGCATGGAAGTAAATACCATTATGCACTCCCACTGAAATGAATTTTTCTTTTTCCCACCACAGAGGGCATGAACCTGCACACTGATTTGAACTCTCCAGCTGTTGGCAACAAAGTATTTACAAAAAACCCAACAAGAAATATTCAATCAATTTAACTACATATTTATGGACTAGCTAAAGTAATTGAGGACTAGAATCACAAATAGGCAGTAGTGTAGTTTCCTTAATTCTTCATGACTGCAAAGGAAAATAAATGGAAGGCAATTTACAAACCAAACACAAAGAGAAGTGCATGATAATCCTGTAAGGCTGACTGATAATTCTGAAAGAACTGTTTTGTGATGAAAAATGAGTTTAAGTGGTGGGCAGCATTTCTGAATCAGGCACTTTTATCCCTGAGTGATGTTAGATGAGAGTTGAGCAGCTGAATTATGTATTATTATCAAATAAATATTAATTTCTTGCATGAAGAATTAAAATACTCTTTTAATGGAAAAACGGTTGTGTATAGATTTTCCAGTAGTTTCCATACTTTGAGTGTCTACCAGATGACAGCAAAGTCTCTATATTCTTTCCCTAAATATCACATACATCTTTTACTAGACTTAGATGTTCTGGTTTCTCAAAAATAGAGGAAGGATTGTGCCACAGTCTTTTTACTCCAAGAATTTTATTTTAGAGCACAAGTATCATATTCTTGTGCATGTCAAGTAGGTTATAATTTAAACTGGAAGTCTGCATTTATCTGTGAATTTAAATAGCGTAGTTATGTGCAATAATAGAAATCACTGTTTCATTGGAGTGGCTTTCCACCCAGGCAAGCACAAGTTAGTATTCTTCCCCTTTACATATATGGGTTACATGTGATCCTGAAGGTGTTCTTTAACATTAGTATATTATAGAGATTTATCTTTGAGCATCAAGGCTTTTTCCACTATATCTGCAGGACATGATCTGAGCCTATTTTTATTACAATTCCTGCTCTGGCAAATTTGACATCTCTCCAGAGAATACACTGTATGACAGCTACATGGGGTACAATCAGTCACTTACTTCTCAATATCTAGTTGGCCTTGCACTCTGTTTTGGGTGCATGCCAAATTGAGAGCTGCTTGCAACTATGATGGACCCATTTGTGCTGCAGCAGAAGCTCTGGCTTAGAAAAAAAGGTTCAGAAAGGCAAATTATTTTACCCTGAAATAAACCAAGTGTTCGAGGTTTAAGATATCTTTATGAGGGCTGATATGATTTAGAAAATAAAAGTGTGGAACTAGCATATGACCTCTTTCCCCAGGAAATTTCCCAAGATAGTCTGTAGGTAGTCAGTAAGTAGTTACATGTAGTCCAGCATCAAAAAGCTTCTGTGGCAAACAGTGCAGAAACCAGCTGCACAGCCTATAGGAAGACAGAGATGGGGTTTATTAATTACGGGAGATCTTTAAAACAGTGCTCTGGTTTTAGAAAAGGAAAGGTTATCCTCAAGTTACTATGCAGAAACCTGGAACTAGAAATGGCACAGGTATACTTCCTAAAGTACTTTAGAAGAAATGAGGGTGCTTTAAAGATAAACTGGACTTTTCATAAATATTAGAATTACTTTATTATTTTAGAATTTTTCGAATTATTTTATTTGAAGTTTGTTTTGAAAACTAAGTTTCAATGGCTCACAGGTTTTTAGATTCCAAAAGATTAAGGTGTTATTATTCCTAGAAGCTTTATTGTGTTTTTCGGATTTTCAGTCCCAAATAATTCAACTGGTTCTGATAAGCTTGGCAAGAAAAAAAAACCCCAACCAAATAACTTTAGACTAAGATTAAGCCCTAAGAATATCATACCTGAATGATGTTAGAGAATGGCATGGATAATTTAACTGTGGAGAAATGATACTCCTGATTAAAACAAAATCAAAAAACTTTTATCCTCCTGTGAAATACTGACAAACTGTTTGACTAAACATAGGCTGGGAAGTGGGCCCCTAAAAGATTTAATTCTTTTTATTTCTCTGACTGATTTTCATTCTCAAATTCCCTGAACATTATGGTAGGCACAAAAAACTAGATAGCAAAAATTCCTCATAGAAGTTGTTTCTGTATTTGGCTGGTAGAGTGTGTGGCAAGACTGACCAAGTGAAAGCTGATCTCAAAGACGGCTCGAATATTCAAAGCCAAGAACGCACCTGCTGGACTGAGGCTCTAATCACCAAGCTCAGTCTAAGTGGACAAAGACTTGAAGGGAATTCCTTTTCTTGCCCTTCAGGTTTTCTGCTCCAGAGACAGCACATTGCTTTGTCACACTCTTTGACTCTAAAAAATTCTTTGTGGAGTAACTCTTGATATTCAAATGATTTGTTTTATTACTTTCCTTTCTAAGTGTTGGAAATATTTATTTAGCTTTATGTAGTTCTAGTCCTACAAATCGTGAAACTTTTAATGTTCAAAACATGGATTTATGTGAAAGCGAATAAACTGTTGTGAGTAACTAGCTCAGCATACAAAGAGTTGTAATAATTATTTCAGAATTATTTTCTTAACATCTAACAGGATATGTTTACAAGCAAGTAAAGTAGATTTTATTATAGTAATTAGGGGCACTTGTAACTAAGATGTAAAGTAAAAATGAATAATGATGTGAAAAAATACTATCAGTGATATATAATCTTTACAATTTTGCCCTAGTGTTTATAAATTTCAAAAGATGCTCATGAGCATTTTTTGAGGAAAAATATAGTTCTTATTTGTTTTTTCTAAAATGCCTGTTCTTAAACTTCATAAGCAATAGTTTGTAAATTTAAGTACTATTCTGTCACGGAAATTATCTGTATCTTTTATTCTTAAGAACATTTTTCAGTAAGTTAACAACCTTTTCCCATAATAATCAAAAATACTGATATTTCTGTGTTTAAAACCAGCTTGATTATGCACCAAACAGGATATGATGCACTTTATGAAATGCATATGCATGACATACTGAAACACAAGTTTATGCTGATTTGAGGTAGAATGGATTTTAGCTTTCAAGGGAAGCCCTTTCTCAAAGTAAATCTCTTAGAGAACCAAGCATGTACAACACTAATCCTGATCCCTTCCAAATTTTTAAATATTGTTGAGGGAGTTAGGTTCCTGTCAAGAACAAGCTGAAGGCAAGCTGTGTTGGTGTTGATTTGAGTTAGAGCCTAATGGGACATATTCAGGCCTGATGCACTTTAATCCAGACAGTTGACAGTTCTTCACCCTTCAATTCAAATCTGGATGTCTGGCAAGCAGGTCTCCAATCACCACCACTGTGAATAATAATGGAACAGTCACCAGATAATAAGCATGGGCACTAGAACTTAAGAGTAATTGCAGCTTATCTGATTTGGGGCAGATAACTTTACTCTGTTTCCCCTACCCCTGATGGTTCTAGTTACTGTATCAGTTTCATTAGACTACACTACAACCAAGAGCCATGCTTCTTGATTTTGAAAGCTTAATTGAAGACCAGCAATAATCTATAAGAACTCTTCTTTATCCTTCCTTAACCACAATTTCTACGGAACACTTCTGTAAAATTGGACTTTCAGTCAGCAACCTGCATATGCAAATAAATCTTAAAATATTGCAGTTTTCAATACATTTAATTTCAAAAGAAGCCTTTGCCTATTTGAGGGTAACAAAACCTTTACAAAAGCCTTTTTACTTGAATATTGTGCATAGCTTCTGGGTCTTCAACACAGTTTTAGCACAACTGTCAATTTTCTGGAAATACGCCAGTCTTTCTTCCTGCTTGAAGCATAACCAAAATCCTCTCTAGTCTCCAAATCTGTATGCTCAAATCCCCCAAAATACATTGGCAAGATACAGCAATTTGAATTCGTATGTGTCAAGGAATAGACCAGAGATAAGTATGTGGAACAGAAAATCCTGAACCAATGTTGGAGATTAATTAGCCAGATTCAAAGTAAAACCCTTCAAGCAACTAATCTCCATTTCCAATAACAACACAGTGAGAAATACAGATGACAAATGTTGTCTGCATTGCTCTGTAGAATGACCCTGAGGGCAGGATCAGAGCTACACCAGCCATCTGTTTGAACTTTCCTACTGGAGTATTTCTGTGGCTGCTTCCAAGTGATCCCATTGGTACTAAAGGAGAAGGAAAACCTGAGCAGTCCTGGTGCTTTTGGTGCCTTTACATGCACTGTAGTTAAACTATGCCACTCAATGTGGCTTTCAGCTGTCCCATCCAATCTTCCACTGATGACCTCAAGAAGAAAAAAAATCTACATTTCATCCATTATGCCTGCTGCAAGACCACATGAATTTTATAGGCATCCTGAAGTCTGAATGAATACATGCACGGGACAATATGAATGCCAGCATAAAAAGCAGTGAACTAAATCCTTGCCCTGCTTAACTCTGCACCTGTGCTCCTATGAAGACAGAATCACAGCATGGCCTGGGTTGAAAAAGACGTTAAAGATCACTTAGTTCCAACCCTCCTGCCATGGGCAGGGACATTTTTCACCAAATCAGGCTTCTCAGGGCCCCATCCAGCCTGACCTTGAACACTGTCAGGGATGGGGCATCCACAGCTTCTCAGGACAACCAGTTTTCAAGTGCCTCACAGTAAAGAATTTCTTCCTGATAGCTAATCTAAACCTAATCTCAGTTTGAAGCCATTCCCTCTTGTCCTGTCACCACATGCCCTTGTAAAAAGCCCCTCTCATCTTTCCTGTAGGTTCCCTTAAGGTACTGCAAAGCCACAATTAGGCCACCCCTATGCCACCTCTTCTCCAGGCTGAACTAACCCAATTCTCTCAGCCTTTCCTCATAGGTGAGGTGCTCCATCCCTCTAATCATCTTTGCTGGCCACACTGCTTTGGATGCAGCCCAGGATACACTTGGCTCTCTGGGCTGGGAATGCACATTGCTGGGTCATGTCCAGCACCTCATTCACCCACGGACAGGTATGTGATGTTAGATCAAGCTGCTGAGAGCAGCAAAATTCAGCAGCTGGGGACAGTCTCTCTAGCTGCTTTTCCTACTGAGGATTTTTTCCTCAAAATGCACAACAGACACCAACTGGTGATAAACACCAACTGGCAGTAATCATGCCAAAATCAAACAAACATCATCAGCCAGCCAGATTTTCCCAGGGAGGTCAGTGTCTTATTCTCAATCACAGTTGTTTAGGATTTTTTATCACATATTTTTAATCCATAATATTTTTATTGGTCAGAATGACTTTTATATTTTAACCTATAAAGCTGCTCTTCCTTCCAGAGAGTAAGTGCATTACATTTCTGTACAACAAATCCAGCATATTAAAGGCATGTCAGGATTGAGCTGAGCAAGTTACATTAATATACCAAAGTAATCTTTACCAGTTGCTACTAAAAGGCCATGCAGATTTCCTTGCATTTGTCTCCTTTCTGAGCTCATTGCAGCACTTGCATCAGAAACAAGACAGCCCCACTCACGGCACTCCCTTCCATTTAATTAAATACTTAGAGGAACATTACAGAAGTTAGCAAGATTACTTAATGCATCCTTGGGAGAAACTCCAATAGTCCACCAAAGGTCACTGCTCCTTTCAATAGGAATGCTCTCATTGTAACAAAGATTAATATAACTGTATTAGTTGAATTAAGTGAAATGTATTCGTTTTTTAATCTGAACAGTCTTCTTAATGAGTTGTTATTATCAGAGGAGCATAAGAATGTAAAAGACTAACAGTCAGACTAATGATTAAGACTTTCAAATTCAACTTTACTTAATACATCAAATTTTGTTCTATCTGCTATTTTGTCCATGAGCAAAACCAAAAACGCTTTCTAACCTACTTGAATAAAAGTGTCTTAGGCAGATGATTAGATTTATATTACAATATGGAATGCAAGACTGGACATGTCCTCTGCAGTAGATAATTCCACATAATAGAAAGCATGCTAGATTTAACATATATTGATAAATGTGCATTTTCATGTGCAGAAATGTGCCTACAACTTTAGTTTTAACAGACAAATTAAATGAAGCTTTCTCTGCAACCCTAAATTTATTTGTAGCATTAATCTAGAAATATTGATTTGAAACATTAAGGTCAGGATTTGGTTTGACATATTTCAGGGAGTGAAATCAACCAGGCTGATTTACACAAGTTGTGCAGAAAAGGGTGATAGTTCTTCTAATGTCTGCTAAATTCGCTGTGAGAGTCCTGCTGAGCAGGCCTGATTTGAAAATCAAGTTCTTTGGCCTCTTATTCCTTGTCATAAAGGCCAACCCTCCCTAGAGGCCCCAAACTTAGACAATAAGACCCCTCTGTTCCTTTCCTCCCATCCATCTACCATTCCTCTGAGGTACTTGCCCTTGGCTGACCTCCAGCTTCCCTGGTTTAGGTCTAATTTTTAATACTTGAAAAACATCCAAAAGTTATAAAAGGAGAACAACAAAAAATGAAAAAACTTATTAAGAAAAAGCTTGAAGCAGTAGCTTAAATGTTAACTCTTTGCAGGTGGCATAGAAGACTAACAAGGACCATCATGTCCTATTGAAGGACTTCATCGACAACTTAAACCAAATGTGCACCATGTCTTAAAAAACAAACCCAAAAACCTTCAGAAAAGGCAAAATGAAACATTATTTAGAGTCAGAAGTCTTACTTCAAAAAGTATATTTTGTCAGCCAAAATACTGCCTCTAAGCCGGAAATGAAGTGACTCATTACTAAAAGCCTGTTATTGAGATGTTCCATCGGGCTACATGCTGCATCTTGGTGCACATGGATGGCACAAAATATTCTGTACATGTACTATTAACATTTACATGAATTTTCTGGCTTAGTAAGGACCAGTTGTCACATTAATTTTCTGTCCAGTGCTGAGCACTGGTAGGTTTAGTTGTGTATTTTAATGGGAAAAGCAGGAGAGTTGGTTTTTCATGTGTGTGGCTGCTTTCTTGATCTTGGCAAATGCTTTCCTGCTCTGATAAACTAGAAAGCAACTAGACTGAAATAGTACATGACAAAGAAAAAGTTATGAGAACTAACAGAAACAGTAGGATTCATACTTAACCGAGGAGTCATCCAGTCTTCCCCATCTGTGCAGCTGAAGACAACACAAATGTGTGAGATCTTTCCTGAAACAAGAGAAAAAATATTTTACACTAGATAGACTCTTGAAGTGTCTTTTACTCAGCTGTATCTCAGCAACTTCCAGAAAAGCATTGAAGGATTCAACCAACACTTCCTTTATGTGACTTCTCTCTCTAAAGGACAGTCAGGTGTAAGCAGTGAGATATTTTCCCCAAAGCATCAGTTTTGTTCCTGCTTCTTCTCCCGCTTTGGGGTTTTTTTTGCTTTTTCTATTAAAAAATCTGTGTTTTCTCTGTAATTTTTATTTTCATTAAAATAAAACTTCAAATGTGGGCACGAGCTTAAAAACAAAGTTAACTTATGAGTGAAGTATTTGAAAAGAGAGCTGTATCAGAAGGAAGATAGAGCCTTATACTTTTCTTATTGGTCTTCTTCAACTTTTCCATCCTTAACTACTCTTTTCTGCTTGAAATTAAAATAATATAAATGTCTTTGCTGATTAAAACCAGTTGATGCAAAAGAGTGGATTATTGCTAATTTTTCTAATAAAAAGCCATATGCCTCCAACTGCGTGTGAGGATATATCCTCCATGTGAGGATAAAAATACTGTGCAAGAAAAGATATAAGTGGATTTAAAGAAAGAGAGAAATATCTGGAGATAGCTGCTCATGGGAATCTTTCTGTGTTCCAGTGCACATCTTTACAGTATATGGATTTTTTTTCCCAAAGAATCAGCAAAAAACCCCAATCTTTCAAATATGTTTGTTCTCAAGTTGCAGGCAAAATACGCTCTCCTTCATCATATCTTGACAGTAGTTCCAGTTTGGACACATCCATGAGATGACATCATTCCTTTTAGGATTTGGTAACCTAAATTATTTTCCTCACACTAACAGTTTCCTAGATGACCAAAATAATAAAGACAACAACTTTATCTGTATCAGATATGTGTTCGCCATTCTTTGCTTTCTTATCTGAAGAATTCAATTTATGCCAAGTTTCATATATTTATTAGTTCAAATTTGCAGGGGTCGAGTCTTCTAAGCTTTGAAGGCCAAGTCAGTGTAGAGCCATAAAATTACAAAACCAAAAATATGTAAAAACCAAAGATCTACCAGGTAGTCATAAACCTGTGTTTGTCACCCTGTATCACTGGGTCACATTGATTGAAAGCTTACCTGCATAGACAGAGGCAAGAACGTAATGACTGCACTACTCAGATGAAGTATCCTGAAATGTTGATCTGATTGTTTACCTTTCATAAATCACAGTCTTGCTAGCCCACAAATTAAAAGGTCATGAGATTATTTCAAAGCTATTAGGATATTTAGTTTTTATTTTTGTTTGGTTCTTCTCCTCCCCAAATGTATCCTACATGATTGTGTATGCGACCATAGTGAGACAATTTTTGGGTACTCTGATCCTTTACGGACGTGGAAATATGCCCCTGTATATAATCATCTACAGCTAACAGAATAAGCCTTTGTTACTTGTACACTTTCAAAACAAAATGGTTTTGCATGATTTCTTACACAGAAACCTCAGCATCCTAGATTAACCTCAGCCTTAGCAATGAGGTTTTTATGTTAAAGTAGGACATCATGGGCTTATTCAGTTATTATATTCCACCAGGTTTGTTTGGATGAGAAAATTAAAGCAGGAATGACAGATATCTTTAAGCTGTGTTGTTATTTTGAAACGTTTATAGTATCTTTTAAATGGTGAAGTCTTACTATACGAAACTAATTAAACCTGTATATAAACTTAAGGTATGTATATAATAAATTATTAGTTAGAATTCTGGTAGAAACAGAGTTTTTTAAGAATTTCAGTATTTTAGGTAACTAGTTCCTATATTTAAGTATTTTTAAGTATTTAGTTACTTTGTTCATACACATGTGCAAAAAAATGAAAATTCTGTCCAGAGTAGTAGCTGCAGGCTTACAAATTAAATAGCACAAACCTGCAAAGACTAGTAGGTCAAATTTCTCATTAGCTGTCCTTTCAGAAAAAGCTGCCGACTTCCTGACATCTTCAGAGTTGTCAAAAGACATTATCACAATGCAAGCTTAGCCCTTGTAACACTTTCTGCCTATAAAGGATCAGAGAGGGAGTTTTGTGCCTATGGCTTGGAAATAAGGCATGCAGTGATTGCACACATTTATCTTAGTCAGAGCTGTGATGAGGTAAATAAAGGAGGGTTTGTGCACATAGAAATCTGTAATCCATAATATTTCCAGCAGATTAAATGTAAATGAAGTGTTTTCGTGGTTTTGCAAACCTCAATGATGGTATTTCATAATTTTAGAAAACATTACACACATACCAGAACATTTGAACTGAAAATATGCATATAAATAGGTAGGCAATAGAATACAAAAAAAAAAAAAAAAAAGGCACAGGTAGAGTTCCACATAGGCAGTGTTGTTGATTTTACATCAGAGAAAGCAAAAGTAAGAAATCCTGCCCACATGCTGCTATATACCAATAGCAAATGTATAAAAAATTGCAATCTTAAATCATATATTCACTGACCCTGTTTTTAAATTCATAAAAAATGTTCCACATACATATACCAAGAGCACTGCTACGTAGCACTCATAATCCCATGGAGACACTGGATAGATACAAATTGTATCTCACTTACGTAACCCCCTGGTGACAGAGACACCACAGGTTTCACCGTGCAGCTTTCGGAGCAATGACCCGCATCAGGAGCCCTGCCTTGTTCCATCACTTTTTGCACCCTTCAGCAAACCCTGAGTGCCGTCTCCTCATTTGCCTCTGCCCAAGCCCTGGCAGACCTTCAGACCTACAGATCCTACTGTACTGATGAGACATGAAGTCCCACCAAGGAAAAACCCACTAGGATCCTGACCGTGCTGCTGCATTAAGTTCCTTTTCAGCAGCAACCTTAAAGAAAACAGGCTCTATCCTACATGTGCAGACCTGAAAGGAAAAGAGCTTAGCAGTCACCATCTGAGCTCTAAGGGTACAAAATCTGTAAAGAGAAGTTTGAAAAAATCTGAATAAGTTAACTACTACTAAATGGCACAACGAATTAACAACGAACTAACAACGAATTAACAACGAATTAACAACGAATATTTAATCACTGTGTTTTTTTAATTTAATAGCACCTAGACAAAACTTAGTGTTTTGCATCTCAGTAGAAGAAGAAGACAAAAATTGAATGCATTTGACTGTTCTCTCAAACATATATAAGCATGGCATATATAAGTCACTTCGAAATGCTTCAAAACAATGATTTGGGGCCAATATGAACCACAGCAAAAGTGGTTTCTTAGAAGAAACTGGAAAATAAAACAGTAAGGCTTTTTGTCTCAGAGGAAATGTTAATAAATCCAAAGTGCTCTAATTTATTTGAAAAATAAATCTATCCCAAATATTTAAAATGTGGAGATTAAAATTAAAATATTCTGTAAATCTTGAGATTTCTAGGAGCACTAATAAATTGAGCCAGCCATTCCTTCATGTTGGGGCATTTTTAGGTACATTAAAGAATGTGTATTTTTACATGAGAATTAAGAAGTTTGCTTAATGTCATACACTCAGACAGACACAGCTATTACCTGTAACCAAGCCTCTGCAATCAGTCTACTGCTTTAATTTGTAGTTTCACCTTCCTAGACATGAAAAATCACAGTCTCTTCTGGCACTAAATTATTTTTTAATTTGATAAAACTGAATTAACAGTATGTGCTATTCATGGATGTAATCTATGGACACAGATTTGAAACAGATGCTCCTAATATTCTTTCTTCCCCTTGCATTTCATCTGTATGAATCACTGCCTGGGTAGGCACCATCTGTCCTTTGTTCTCTGTTGCCAGAATGGGCCACTTCAGAAGGGAAAAAAAGTAAAAATCAGTGTCATTATTTCCTGGACAATGCAAATTCTGAGTTTGAGCTGAGTGACACAGCTACTTAAAACTGGGATTAAATTATTTCTTAGTCTCCTTGTTATTCAAAATAGTTTGGGTTAATTATTTCTTTCATTATACGAGACTTTTCCCAGAACCTCGGACCTTTTTGAACCCCTTTCTAGTGTGTTGATGCATTTAAATTGCAGAACTCGATGCAAGTATTTCTCTTGTACTCTCACAATCAATCTGTACAAAAGTAGCAACATCTAATTGTGCCTTCTGGACAGTGACCAGTGTATGCATCAAAGAACCTCATTTGCCCAATGACCTCAGGTTTGCACTGGCAGTTCAGGTTTAGTTGGTTATTTATCATACAATATAAGCATGAATCTCTATTAGCAAGTGAGGCACATTGCTCTGTAATTTGGATCTCTTCTTATACGTTACTATTCCACCTACTTCTATGATTTGTAAAGTTTAAGTGATGCTTTCCTCCATAACATTGCTGAAAACCACAGCTGTGTGTTTCTGTGGTTTGCCTCTGATACCTCTGAATGCAGGCAAAGAGATTTTTAGAGCAGAAAAATAGCAGTGAAAAGATAAACTACTCAACAGAGAGTACCAAGGACTCTGTAAAAGAAGAGTGCAGAGGCTGTTAATCAGGGAATCAGATGTGTCCAACCACATTAATACATATATATATATTCTCACAAGGCCAGAGCCTAGCAAGGAGATGTTAAATTCTTAAAGAGGGTGGCAGTTCTCAGGAGTTGCACAGGATGGGAACTGAAAAAGAGAGCAGTCAAACCCAACCTAAGGGTCACGCTAAGTCCAGCCGTGGATCCCCTCTGGCGGGGACACTCGTTCCATGCCCCTCAGCCCGCGGCTGTGCGCTGCAGAGGCAGCGGCTGTGGCACAGGGGAGACCGGCCGGCTCAGCTGGATGCCTCCCAACTCGTTGGCCGGGTCACCCCAGCATTTGTGAGCGTTTCATCACAGAATCAATTTAGTTGGAAAAAAAACCCCTTTGAGATCATCGGGTCCAACCTATGAGCGAACACCACCTTGTCAACCAGACCATGGTACTCAGTGCCACACTCAGTCTTTTCTTAAACACCTCCAGGGATGGTGACTCCTCTACCTCCCTGGACAGTCCATTCCAACATCTATCACTCTTTTTGTGAAGAACTTCCTCCTAATGTCCATCCTAAACCTCCCCTGGAACAGCTTAAGACTACATCCTCTCGTCCTATCGCTAATTGCCTGGGAGAAGAGGCCAACCCCTAGCTTCCCTCAAAACCCGAGCTAACTGTGCAGTCCCGGGCTACCTACTCCAATTTCGAGTCGCTCCTTGCCCGCGCCACCTCCTGCTGCGAGAGGACGGCACGTCCTGCGCTCACACCGGTACAAGCCCGGGGACCAGCAGCACCCCACCCGCTCCATCCACTCGCATACCCCGCACCGTAGTGCCCTGCCCTGGGCGTCCTCCGCCACACGCTCAGGGCTTCCCACGAGGAGAAGCCTTGGGCGCTTGGCGCACACGGCCCGAGCCCGGCCGCGGAGGGGGAGCGCTGAGTGAACCCCGACCCTGCCCCGCGCCGCGCCCAGGCCCCCGCGGCCTAGGGGCTCTCTCCGCCCCCTCCCGCAGAAGGGCCGGCTCCCGGCTCCCGGCTCCCGGGACGGGGGCGGGAAGGGGGAGCCCGGCGCGCGCCCCGCTCGCTGGGCGGCGCGCGCGGCCGCGGGCGGGGAGCGCGCGGGCGGGGCCGGCGAGTGACGCGGGGCCGCGCGGCGTAAACAGCGCGGCGGCGGCCCCGGCACCGCGCAGCGCCCGCGGCCCATCCCGCCGGCCTCCCCCGCCCGGCGCCGGGCAGGACGGGCCGGGCAGCGCGGCCAGGAGAGGAAAGGCTGGCGCGCCTTCTCGCAGCGTCCCCGAGAGCTTTGACGCCGCAGCCCGGCGGGGGCGGCGGCCGAAGGAAGCACCCGGGGCGAGAGGAGCCGCCGCGGGCAGTGGATCGCGGCCGGGGCGCTGGGCTCGATTCCCGGTAAGGCAGGCGGCAGCGGAGCCCGAGCGGCGGCGGGAGCCGGGCGGTGAAGATGGCGACCCCGGGCATGGGCTGGCAGCAGCCGCAGCACGGCTACGGCGGCGGCTCCGCGCCCGGCGCGGGAAAACTCGGCTCGGGCTCGGCACAGGCGGGGCTGGGCGCCGAGCACAGCCCGGACCTGCACTTCAAAATGAGCAAGAAGATCGCCCAGCTGACGAAGGTGAGGGAGGCGCGTCAGGTCCTCCGCCGCCTTCGGTGTCTTCCTCCTCCGCTCTGTTTCCCTTCACTGCTTGCCTTTATGTGGCCAGCGACGGGCCTGGAGAGGGACAGACTATCGGGGCTGATGGCAAATCCGGGTGGGATGCGGCCGGATTTGTATCCCGGAGGCCGAGCCTGGAGCGCCCTCGGTCCCCGGGAGCATCACCCGGTCGCCGCGGGCAGGAGCGCGCCGTGGTCCCGCGGGGAGAGCTCCGGCGTTCCGGGAGCGGCGGGGCTGGCGAGGAGCCGCTCGCGGGAGCTGCCGCAGTACCGGCCCCCGCTAGTTGTGTCCGAATCCCGCTAGTTGTGTCCGAATCCCGCCTGGCACAGCCAGGTATCCTGGTGTGCGGGAACGGATCCCTGGCTGCTGGGCTGGTGCTGGTTATTCATTCTGTGGAAATTGTAGCTCCTCTTCTAGCTCTAAGCCCTTCTCCGAGTCTCTTTAAACGGAGAAATTCAAGTGATGCTTGCCTTCCCCTTGCTGAAGTGCTGTTATTTAAGGTGTCTGGTAATAGCTTAAATGCCTTAGATGGTGAGGGTGAAGTGTGAGAAAATTTCTGGTCTGCTATTGCTGGTTGAACAGTTTTCATTATGTCATCCCTAGCCTAGAGAATACATTGTATCTTTGTGAGAGGCTGGAGTCAAGCTAGGAGGTGTTTTCAAAGCCTATTGCTACGGCAGGTAGGCCCAATGTTTCAGATGTGGCTGTAGCTGTGATTTACTTAGAATAACTTAAGACATTCTTTTGGTGCTGTAATCTCTCGTGTGAAGCTCAAGATGTAGGTAAATAACATTATTGACGAAATGAGAAGCAGATTATTTTTATTAAAGAGAAAGCAGAAGTAATTTTTGTCAGGAATTTAATAACTGGAACGTTTAAAGGTATTTTTAAACCACTGTGGGAACTGCCAGTATTCTTAACATGTATGCTAAAATGGATGAAGGTGACATTTCATTGGAACTAAGAGTGAAGAGAAGGAAGACTGCTGGCAGTCTCACAGTGGAGACAGTTCATATTTATGTACAGTTGATGCACCATTGACCAGTTGAAAATAGTACTTATCGTGGCACACCGTGCACCTTAATGTGTTGGAAAGCTGATGGCTGAGGGGTATCTTGTCCTTGAATTCAAAGTCCAATTTCTTTTGATGTTAACATCAGTGGAACACTAATTGCATAAAGAGAAAAGTTGGACTATAGTAAGATGAAGAATCTCCTTGGTTTTGCTCCATGTGCATACAAATAATGAATTAAAACATTAAAGATGTTACTACAGATTTGTGCTCCCTAAAAGGTGTAAAAAGCACCTGGAGACCTTAAATGTGTTTCAGGCTTACCATAAGGCATGGGTGAATATGTAAAGTCAAAGAAGAAGAACTTATATCTGTGTGTGTGTGCCTTTGATATATTTCCCTTACTTTCTCTAGGAAATTACCCAGCAGTTTATAGTTTATTTCAGGAATAGCATTCCAATTCTGATGTGAAGTCATTTGTGTGTTACCCATGAGTTCCACATCACTGGACATGTAGCCTGTGCTCTCTCACTTATTATGCGTCAGATATCTTGAGGTGGATGTGAGTTAATTATGGATTTAAATGCATGGTGCTGAAATATTTTGAACTCACATGCTGGAAAATGTAAAGAGAGTGAAAGTAAATTCCTTTTTTTTTTTTTCTTTTTTTTTATGATCCATAGTAGGGTTCATCTAAAATTCTATATATTGTGTGCAAGTCTGTCCTGACAAAGATTTCAGATTAGTGAAAATAAAAGCTGAGTTGTTTTCTGCTGTGTATTTTAAATAATTGCAAACTATGTGCTTGTACAAGGAGTTTACAAGTGAATTAGACTTTTGCAGGACTGGAGTCTTGTATGTTTCCCAGTGACTTCTGGCAGTGTTTTAGTTTGTGTGTTCTGTTTTCAAGTTTTAGGGAGAAAGCTTGGAAAATCAGTTGATCATTCTATTGAGTGAAGGTCTGGAGTGAATAATAGTATTTTTAAATGTAAACCAGGGTGTATATAAAAATACGTCTCTTGCACCTATTTCAGCAATAAAATTAAGATTTTAACAATTAGGATTAAGATTAAAGGTATTATATAAAATGAATTTCATTGAGGTAGAGGTGCACATTTTGACTGTTCTGTAGCTAGAGGGCTCAGGTCCTACATTTCTGTTTATTACTTGACCTTTCAGGAAGGGAGGCTTAAAAGAATTATAGAAACTTCTGGGTAAAGTATGATCTAAACTTTCTAATCTGCTCTAGAATCTGAAGCCTGATTTGATAAGTGGCTGCAGAAGTTAATCCTTGAGAAAGGAGTCAGGCTACGGGGGAAAAATATAAACATAAAAAACTTTATTTCCCTAATTGAGACTTAACTCTCACAGAAGAATTAACTTAACTTTGCAGAAGATTCCTTGAAGTAAGTTGCAAAAAGATTTTAGAGTATTTCTGTTAAGGTCCGTTGACCAAATTCTGCTGTTCTAGCTTTTTCAAATGCTTGCCAGCAGATGTGCATAGAATTCTTCTTCAGTAGTCTGGGAATTTATTGTTAGGAGTACCACTTCTTAATTGTGCTTCTCAAGTTGTTTAATGTCTTATATAAGATACTTCTCACATCTTTCAACTGTTGTCCCCATTTATTTAATTTTTGTTCCAGCTCTTCTCTAAGAGTGTCTTGAAGATGTGTTAACTCTCCCTTTGGGTTTAGAGCAGAAGGCACTTCATCAGGTCAAAACAAACCCACCATTATAGTGGGGTGAAAGGAAATCTAAATATTCATTGTCAAAGTAATGCACACAGTTGAGTTATCCAGACAACTTCTGTCTTCTGACAAAAGAAATGTGACTCCATAGTTTATTTTTGCCTATCCTTGTGCAGTGTGTATTATGAGCTGTGAGTAGGAGCAGAAGAAAATGCTTTCCCCACAGAAGATGAGGGTCACTCATGAATTAAATGCAAAATTCCAAAATTAGGACTCCTCAGTTATGTTTTTGCATTACTTAAAGAGAATCCGATGTTTTAGTCAAAACAATACAGAAACACAAAGTAAAAGGTGAAATTTGTTTAATAACCAGATTTAACCAGCAATTCAGAGTGAGGCGAAATAAGTTATGAATCCTTTTCGCTAAGCAAAACACTTCTGAAGTGCTTAACTATATTTTTACTTTTGGGTGGGAGAGAAAGACTTGCTTGATTTAACTTTAATATGCTTAATTCACAGGGGAAGTTAAAACAAATGGTTAGAAATGCAGGTCTAAAAAAACCAAGATGATACTTCAAGCTATGTTCAAAGACTGTGGTAGTTTGTAACTGAAGCAATTTTAGGCCTTCCTCTTCAGTATAAGCTCCTTATTTTCCGGTGTTTCGGAAGATCTGTGTGCCGGTTTGGGATAAAGTAGCATCTGACACAAAGATTAAAGCCAACAAGAAATAAACTGTGATTATGACATTGCATAGATGTGTTTGTACTACTGCATGCAGGAATGCTAATGCAGTGTTGAATTATGCCTGCTGCAGATGAAAATATGCATATATATTTAATTAGTTTGCATAAGACAACTGGATTAGAAACAAAAAGCAAGGTGCTGCTATGCTTACATCAGTAGGAGAGTATGGCATTAGTTTTCACGAGTCTCACAAGAGTTCAAGTGGCTTGTTTCTCATTCTGGATTTGTTGGGGTGTTGCTTTTTTTTTGTTTTGTTTCTTCTTTCTTTCTTTCTGATGTAGTTTGTAGTTTGAGCATTTTTGATTGAGAAATCCATATCCTAAGTGTGTCTGTAAAGTCTGTTGTGCAAGTTTTGTGACATCAACATAAATCTTTGACTTCTACAGAATAGCTGCATGATTTGTGCTGGGATTATAAAATGAGAATCTTCAGTATTGGTTTGGCTGTATGATATTTGTTGCAGAAATTTTATATTAACTGGACCAGCTCTGATGAGAAAGAAACACCTGCTAGTGTTGATTGATGAGAAAATATAACCTGGCAATGTGCTCTTACAGCCCAGAAAACCAACACAGTATCCAAAGCTGCATCAAGGGAATGTGACCAACAGGTCAAAGGAACTGATTCTCTGTCTCTGCTTTACTCTCCTGAGACCCCACCTGGGTGCCGTGTCCAGCTCTGGGGTCCCCCGCACACAGAAGATGTGGACCTGCTGGAGCAAGTCCAGAGAAGAGCTCAGAAGATGATCAGAGGGCGATGGAGCAAGTCCAGAGGAGGCCACAAAGATGATCAGAGGGCTGGAGCATATCTGCTATAAAGACAGGCTGAGAGAGCTGGGCTTGTTCAGCCTGGAGAAGAGAAGGTGCTGGGGAGACCTTAGAGCACCTTCCAGTACCTAAAGGGGGGCTGCAAGAGAGCTGGAGAGGGGCTTTGGACAAGGTCATGTAGTGATAAAACAAGGGGGATTTGCTTTAAACTGAAATAGGATAGATTTAGATTAGATACTAGGAAGAAATTCTTTACTGAGAGGGTGATGATGCACTAGACCAGGTTGCCCAGAGAAGCTGTGGATGCCCCATCCCTGGAAATGTTTGAGGCCAGGCTGGATGAAATTTTGAACAAACTCGTGCAGTGGAAGGTATCCCTGCCCATGGCAGGGGGGTGGAATTGGCTGACCTTTATGGTCCTTTCCAACCCAAAGTACTGTATGATTCTGGAAGAAGAGTCTATAAGTGCCATGAAGATGATCTCTACCCTACAGTTAGCATTTTTGTCTATTTAATAAAAAGAAACTGTATAAAACACTAATGTTTTTCCTTGGTACATACTTAGAGGTTGATGGTTCAGTTCTGGAAAGGTTCCAGAAAACTCAGTTCGAGGACTACGTTAACAAAGTTAACCGAGACACATCATCCTTGAGTAAACAAGAAACTAGAATATGAGACTCCTGAGACCTGACTTCTGTTCTTAATTCTTCCAACAGCTTCTTGTCTGTATTTGGGAAACTACTTAAAAAAAAAAAAATCGTTTATTTTCCTTCTGTCTTCCTGTGTTAGAGAGAAGTACTTAGACAGTAGACATTAATGTCGTTGTTAATCCAGTCAGTTTCTAGGGGATGTAGATAGTAAATTTATTTCAAAGACTGAAGAGCAAATTTGATGATCTTTAATTCAGATGCTTATATTTTTTATTGTATGTACTCTTTTTCTGGGATGGTTAAAGGTGTCCCTCAGCTATCACAGAATGCAGTTCTGTGGAAGGAAGAGCTTTAAGGTTTAACTTATATTAATGATTCTTAACAAAATGTTTCCAGTGAAACTTTGTCAGCTTTTATTTGGAAATATTCTGCTTCAGGAAACAAAACAACTAAACCTCTTGCAGAAAGTTCATTGTGCATAAAATTATAAGAAAACTTTAAAAACAGAGCCCTTAAAACCAGGGAAGACATGAGAATGTAAAAATCCCTGTAGAACTGTTTTGATGTTAGCTGTCATCATGTTGTAGTTGATGCCATTAACAGTTTCTACAAAACTTGAGATTTAGCTTTTTAAGCAGCCTTATGTCATCTCTCCAATGTGTGTTAACACTGGCAGTAGGCCAGTATTTGTAACAGTTCTAGGACTGCATGAAAAGAGCTGAAATTTTGAGGCGGGTGTGATTTAAGTACATATTTTAATGTCAGTATTTTTCATATTATTCTGACTGGTAATGTGTGAATAGATATTATGTTACTACATTAAAAATAGTAGCAAGGACTAAAAGATCTGAAAATGTAATATTAGATATTCAATTAATTTACATTTCTCTGGAGATATTTAATTTTGTTTTGTGTTAATTATTCCAAAGATAGCTGAAGTAAGTCCTCTAAGAAGGGACAGACTTCTTAGATAGGAAATGAGAAACTTGCTTCAGAAATATTGTGTCTAACTATCTCAAGATTTTTCTTTTTTTAATCATGCTAGTGTAGTCTCTCAGTCTTCCCTGTCAGACTCTTTCCATGTGGTGTTCCAACCGTGTCCTTATTCTGCAGTAATTATGGTCTTAGCAATGGATATTCACAGAAGAGAAGTTTTCTGTACCCATGATGGTATAAGGAGAAAGATGGAACTGGGTAAAAATGTCATGTCTTTAATACTATCTGGTATAGTTCAGAAGAAGTAACTAGAGCTTTCAGGCTCTCCATATCTTCTTCAGAACTTCAGTAAAATCATCAATTATTGTCTTTATCTGAATACTTCCTAGGTGATGCACTACAAATTGCTTTAAAGCAGCTGTGGCTTCTCGTTTAGACCTGAAGAGGTCTTTCTTAGCTTCCATGTTTTGTAGGACAAAAATTACAGAATTTGGTGGTTTAGTTAATAAGGACCATATATCTCTCAAATGGTTCTTCACTTCATTATCATTGCAAACCTATAAGGTGAGACTGCAGGGGTTCTATGTTGGCCTGATATGGGTATATTTTACAGCTCAGTGTTGTGATGTGTGAATTAGGTCAATGACTTTACAGTCTTTTATCACAAGACATCAAAAGAAGGAAGGAGGACAAGAACGAAATATTTTTAATATTAAAAAAATATTCAAATTAATTCCTTTGCTCTCCACCCACATAGTTTTAGTGGTTGACTGGTAACTCAGAGTTCTTCTGAGGCCACTGATAACTTAGTGTTCTAAAGATATTTCCCATATGCATGTGTAACTGAAAGTGTGATGTTGAAAAACTGATCACACATTCACATATGTTACTGGTCTAAAATGCCTCTTTAATACACTTGTGCATATATCAGCTTTATTTTGATTTGGGGTTTTTTTTCTCCTCATTTTACAACCATCCAAAAGAATAATAAAAATGAAGAGATAAATAAATTGTGGGAGAGGATAAATAACATGACGTGGCAGCTGGGGACATAGTTTAGTGGTGGACCTGCAAGTGTTAGGATTACAGTTGGACTTGATGATCTTAAAGATCTTTTCCAGCCTAATGATTCTAAGATTCTATATGCATCCTCTTGTTTATTATTCACTGCTATAATGAAATAATATAGAGTTACAAGGAGCTGGAAAACTGAGATGTTATTGCTCTGGTCTGTACTTTGGCTGTTAAATCCAGCACATCAACACATTAAGGATATTTAAAGAAAAACTTGAAAGACATGGATTTTACTACAAACTTCAATGTTAACAACATGTCAAAATTTAAAAACTAAAGAAGAAAGAACATTCAGGACATAAATGAAACCTGATACTGCAACACCCATGAAGTTTAAAATCTGCCAACCTTTAGCTGCTTTTTATATAGGACAATATAAACCTTACAAAAAAAAAAAGAAATATTTTGAATATTTAGTGCTTTTGGGTTCTGTTGTTGTTACTGTTTTCAGCGAAGTACTGCATTATGAAAGAAGGCTTTTGCCATTTTCTTTTTAGATGAAAGTGTCAGTTCAGAGTTAAGAACACAATACTGAAATGCTTTCCTTCAGATGTAAAAGTTGTAAACTGGAGAGTCTTTTATGTATATTTGAAAAAGGAAATCAGTAGTTGAACTCTGTAACTCTACAAGGTATTTATAGATTAATTACTTCATACATTGTAAATTAGTATGGGCAGAGCACTCTGAAGTACTCAATCCCGTAAGGAGTTTTGATTTGACAAGTCATACAAAAATGGATCAGCAGAAGACAGTCTGGTGGGTTTTTGGTGGTGTTTTTTTTGTTGTTGTTGTTATTTGAAATATGAATGTGCAAAGAATTTGTTTCAAATTGACAGCCTTAGCACTTCTTTAGAAGAAGTCAGGTTGCAATTTAATATTAAACATTGTGGTTTTGTACTTTCTTCAAACACAGTAAAATTGTATTTGGCAACAGCATTGCTTTGCATGTTTGGATATTTCTGTATTGTCATGCAACCTCTTGGTTACACATACTTTATATTTTAATGTCTAGAATTACAATTAGAGGTGGACTGCATCTAATACATGCATAGAAGTGTTATTTGTCCTAAGTCATTGTTTTGGTACAGCAACTTCTAGCCTTGGGTAGCTTCTAAGCACTTAAATTACTTCAGTAACTCATTCTCTGAAATCAGGCTTTGGCTTTCGTAAAAACAGTTATTTTCTCAGTGATACTACTGTTTTCCACCCTTCCAGTTTTCCATTGAAGCTTCATTCTCCTTTGAACTGTATTGAGGAGGAGGGCATTACCTTAAAATAGTCACTAACTTTTTCTAACTGTTTGCTGGCTTGCTGCTAAATAAACCCAGCAAATCTCAACATAACATTATGAAATCAGATGTATATGTCTCTTGGCTGATACAAGTTTGGCAGTAGTAAGCCAGGCGTCTATGTATTCTTCTAATGACTGATGTCATACCAGTAACCAAAGGCATTGCATTCCAAAAATAACCAGGAGAAACAAAACAGTCTAAAGCTATTCACCATCTTGTCCTACTTAATGTTTATTACCTGGTTCTGTTTCCTTAGCCAGGCTCTTCTAACTGAATCTAGAAGGCTAGGAGGAGGAAGGAGAAGAACCTTTTGCTGAGGTTGTCACTTGACTAGTATCAAAATGACAGCTTTTAAAAATAGCTAATGTTAAAAAGTTTATTAAGTCCTTCTTCAAGATGCTGCCATTAAATGAAAGACAACCTTTTAGCTACAAGAAGTAGTATGAGGTGAATATGAGAAGTAATAGTTTTCTATTTTAATTTTTGTGAGAATCTTTCCAGCCAGTTTCCTGAAGTTTAATTCCTATAAACCTGAATTGTAATGTATTCAGAAAACAGGTGTGCTATAATCCAAAGATTTTTTTATTAGAATAGTGGTTTTGCTCACAACATGATTGAAAGCTATAACTTTTAGTAAAGGTTGTCTGACACTGCCTTCTCAGATCTAGTATGTTGCAGTGTGGATGCTGATGTGTTTGGATGGGTTGTACTAAAATGTATTTCAGTAATCTTCTATGACTGTCTTTGTCCTTTTAAAATTTGACAAATGAAGATAATGGGAAATTATTTCTTTAATAAGGACTGGGGAAAAGGCTTGATTTTTAAAATTTAACTGTTTTATGTAATTGTAAGTGTAGGTTTCACACTTAAAGTTTATTGTAGCTGGTTGTAATAACTAATCAACTTATATGTTTATATCTAAAAAAAAAAGGCAAAACACCTTGAACATCTGTGTGTCTTCTCAACATTAACCTGTCTTGTCAACATAGCTCATTTATTAAATTTAATTTAAATTATTTAAATTAAATTTATTATGTGTTGTGACACAGAATGGTAGAAATTTATTTGAAATTTTGGATCCATTATTTTGTCTGGGTTGTTCACTAGCTTTCCATATATTGTCTAACATTATAGTGTTAGCTTAGAGTTATATGCCATAAAATTCAGCCAGTCCTCTCCCCAACCCCCCCCTCTGTTTTTTTCTTTTAAAAGCTAATGTCCCTTTGCTTTATGCTGAGACTGGACTTCGACATAAAGCTCAGTTTACGTATTCTTTGAGCTGACCTGGAAGTGTTCTGTGGCCATTGTTTCTATTCCCATGATTTTTGTCTTGTCTTCCTTTATTTCTGTGCTCTGTTTCACACCTTGTGAATGGTCCACACTGTGGATTGAAAAGGTATATATGGCAGTTTGGTGTATTAGGTATATTCTGTTTTGCCTCCAAATATCTAATGCATGAGATCGTAATTCTTACCATTTTGGGCAGACACTGTTTTAGGAGGTATGTTCTGAACAAGTGAAGAGCCTGAAGCAAGTTTAGCTTCTGTTGGTTTGTGTTCTTTTCCATAGCTGTGAGTTGATACTCTAGAATAAAGTAGATTTCAAATACCAGATTGTTGCGGGAAGGGCGGGGTGTTTGTTGCTGGAGTTTTTTGTTTTGGTTTGTTTGTTAGTTTGTTTTTTTGTCAAAGCTGTTGGTGTCCTAGACTCTTTTTCTCTAATGGAAATTTTAAAATGTTTCGGGTTGGGGTTTTGTTGTGGTTGGTTTTTTTGTCTGGTTTTTTATCTCTGTGGGGTTTTTTTTGTGTTTGGGGTTTTTTTTTTTTTTCTTTCTGTGCTCCCTGGTCCCGAGGGAAATTAAATTTCCTGCTTTCAAAAATCTGTTAGCTTGGTAAAGTTGTAGACAGAAGTAACATGACTTCTCACTCTAGGATATAAAAAAAATTACATACTGATCATAAACTCTAGCTTCTGTATGGCCCTGTATGAAATTTTGATAAGGTTGATCCCTTAATTAAAGTCCTGACTCACAAGCTATATTCAACTCTACATTCACTACTAATCTTGAGCCTCATCTGTTCTCACCTATGCAAAAGGAATTCTTATTAAAAAAAGGAGAATTTTTTAAAGCTTCAGAAAGAAATAAAGAAAATTCTCTGGTCTTGGAAGCATAAAAACCCAGTGGCTTTGTTAAAGAATTGAGAGTAGTCTTAAGTTTACCTACAAGAACTAATTTTATCAAAGAACATGATCTGTATATATCTAGTGAAGTGTGAGGCTGTATGTGCTTTTCTTGGGAGACTTGTGAGGCTCTCCTCTTGGGAAGAGGAGCCTTGTCAGGCACTTTGTGTATGGGCTGTGTTGGGTCTCTGTTGAATTGTTCTCTTGCCCCTTGTTGCCCCTTGGCTGTGGGGGTGGGCAGCAGCCCTGCTCTCTGTGGTACCGAGTGTGGGGCTGCCTCCACGTCTTATCCTCAGTGGCACTGGTGTCAACAGCAACAAAGTTTGACTTGGTTTATGCAAACCAGTACATTTCCCTAGTGGCAAGATCTCGTTAGAGGCCCAGCTTATATAACTACGATTTCCCAAATGTTTTATGTAGTCGGTGTGGCAAGCTATAACATTGATTCTGCTGAACTCTATGGAGGTAAGTGCAGTGAGTTAATTTCTCTGAAAGCGTGTGCCATGCTGTTCTGTAGTGACTTCCCAAAAACCTGGCAGAATCAAAAAAAAAAAAAAAAAGGACAAAAAAGTGAAAATTTAAACAGGTACTGGTATTTTTCAGAGTTCTGTCAGTTAGTAAGTTAAGAAATGTTTGAGAATATTTGAATGAACAGCAGCATTTTCTTAATTTTGTCAGGACTCTGAAAGAGGGGTTTATGTTTGATTTTCTAAAGCTGACTTAGGGAATATACAACAAAAAAGGGATTAATTCCTACAGGATTTCTATTTGGTTTTATTCTGTTCCAAAATAACTGCATTTTTACCTTTTAAGGGTCTTAAGAAGCTGGAAATGCAATTGTCTTAAAATTCACTAAAGATATGTCTTTTATTTCTGGATGTTGCCCGAAGCATCTTTGGTTCACAAGTCCTCTAAATAAGAGGAAATTGCCTCTTGAAACAACATACTACTTAAAACCCCTTACTTTGGTGATTAACCAAATACAGTGATACGTGTTTGTAAGATGACTATCATTTTCACTCTTTCCCTCCACTTAGGTGTTACTACTTCTTGTTTCGGGGAGTTTTGAACGTAATATTACTTTCCTGAGACAAAATTCATTTGTTTGTATTTGGAATAATTTTGTAGAATGAGGATCTCTAGGGATCTATGTTCCTGAACGGCTAAAATCAGATATGCAAATATTCAAGAAATAAATCTGAAAGGAAATGCAGCTCTGAGACAAACGCAACTTGAGAATAGCCCCTTGGTCTATCCTGTTTTCCTTGCAGGTATTTAAGGTCTAGTCATATAGCAGATGTGTCAGCTATAGTTTAGATAGGTGATTAGAGGGTAAATGGGATTCTTTCTCATAGGGAAGGAGATTGGGGAATTTGTACATCTGTCACTAAATCTTTTTTATTTATTTTTTTTTTCTTCAGTGTGTTTCTCAAGATTTAACTGTCTTGGGAAATTTTCTGAAGCTACTGTGCTACAGATTTGTAACGTTTGTTTCTGGCATAACCTGATTAATAGAGGTTGCCAGAACTGAAAAGGGGTTTTGACTGGGTGCTGGTACTGGCACACCTATCCCAGCACAATGGTATTGATTTGTGGTTGCAAGTACATCCCACATGAGTCTGTAACAGGAGGAAATAGTTGTTTCCAGTTGAATGGACAATGAATACTTACGTTTATTGGGATACACAATGAATTAGTTGGATACTCTGCATTGAGTTCTGGTGTATTTTATATCCGGTTCTGTGATTGAAGACTGCCCAAAATATAGGAGGTATACTGAGAACTTAATGAAAACTATGGAAAACTGACAAGTACAAGCACTTGTTTAACTTTTTATCTGTAAAATGAGACATTTCTGAAATGTACATAGCTCTGTTGTTATGCATGAATCTGTTCATTTTTAATGAACTTACCATGAAAAAACCTTACACTTTCATGGAAGAGATTTTGTTTTGGAAGCTGTATTGTCTCTTTAACCCTTAAACTATAAGTAGAAAGCAATGGAAATTCTCTTAAAATATGGATTAAAATTAGGAGAGGATCTGCTGGAAACAGAACAGAGCTAAATATCAAAAACTTTTATCTTTTTAGAACCTTTCCTGACTGTATAATGGGAGCAGTGGTGGATCAGTAGCTGGAGATACTTGTGCTTAGTGTGTAAAAGTGATTTGAAAAACACACCAACAAACCAAAGCTTAAATGGCATTTGCTAGCAAATTTGAAATTCAACTTTTAAAAAGTATTGGAAAACTTAAGCAAAGTTGTTGTTGATTGTTAAATGTCTAAGTCTGAAAACCAAGTTGTTCCATGCTGTCTCTTAACAAGTTAAGACGTGAGTTATAATTGCACTGAATTACAGCTGGTGTATTGACACCTGCGTTGTACATAGAATAGTCTTAAAATGGGCCTTGGAATGATATCTCAGTGTGTTCGTTGTGTATTAGTTGTATAGATAATTCTTAAATTTTTCTCTTAGCTAATTGTGTATTTTGCAATATGCCACCAACTTACCTTTTTTTTGTTTCCCTTTTTGTGTAAAAAATGGAAGATTTTTGCAGTAGTAGTCAGAACTAAGCATGTTTGTATGAGACTGAATATATATAAACTGACAGGTGCGTGATACAGACCTGTATGCACCGGAGGCCTTGAGCTAATTATTTAATGTGAAGTTGCACACAAGTGCTCAGTAATTTTTTTTTTTCTTTCTTGCATATCTACTTGTTTGATTTATATGTATTCCTTGGTTTAAGATTGCCACTGTTTTCTCATTTTTTGAATTTTAAGAAAGGAAGTAATTGATGCTGAAGAAAGAAGACTTGGTTTTCCTTTAATCATCTTTATCATATTGGCTATCACAGATTTTCTTCTTAGGGTAGCTAATCACAGCTGAAACTTGAGGTCTTGATGAAGATTCTTATTTGACTGACCCTTGAGGTGTGGGAATTTTTGTTGGAAGTGAAAAATTCTGAACAGTCTTACCTACAGAATTCTATATGATGAAGTGCTTGAAGAATAGGAGTTAATGTCTCCCATTTTGTGTGGAATAAAGTAAGTATTGTAAAAGAGGCAAGTCTGGAAAATCATTTACAATATAAGTACTCTTAAAATAAACTCCTTGTATTCCAGCTGCCAAACAGAAGCAATAGTAAAAGCCTTTATTGCAATTGCATGAGACAAGTTTTTAAGAATGTTCACTAGGGTAGCTCTCCAGAAGATTGTATCACTGATGAAGTTTGTATTCAACTGGATAGCCATAATAAGAAAGTACAGCTGTTGGACTGAGTGTTCAGGATTCTACTTTATTTAATGGAATGAATGAAAAAAAGAGATGCTTTAGGACAAAGCAGTATAATTGTATGCTTTTACCAGAGCATCAATTTTCTTGTAGGTCTCTAATGGAGATACTACAATTTTCCTACTTAAGCATACACAATTTTTTTTTCACTTTTTATTGAATGGTTTAGAAAACTTGTGGTGAAAGGAACTGCACAGATGCTAAGTAGATAGACTAGACACTACAATAAAAATGTATTTAGTCTTTTTTTTTTTTTTTTTTTTTGTGGGACTGTTTTTTAAGGAAATTTAAAATTGGTTACATCTCCGCTGTTCTTTGTCATGTGCCTGTGAATTTTCTCCAAGTGTGTGCTAGACAAGTAGCCATTAAAGTAGACTAAAAGCTGTCTGAACCTCTGGAC
Source organism: Coloeus monedula (assembly GCF_965178545.1). Taxonomy (NCBI): domain Eukaryota; kingdom Metazoa; phylum Chordata; class Aves; order Passeriformes; family Corvidae; genus Coloeus; species Coloeus monedula. Next base: position 69,474,157 of record NC_138782.1, read on the forward strand.
TTTGTGTTGGGGTCAGCTGCGTGAAGCCCAGTTGAGGGCTGGTCACTACCAATGTGCCCTAGAGGCCAGTCTGTTTAACATCTTTGTTATGACCTGGGTGATGAGACAGAACACCCGCTCAGTAAGTTTGTAGCCAATACAAAAGTGAGACAAGTGGTTGATGAAACAGATGGTTGTGCTGCTATTCAGAGCTGGACAGGCTGGAGGAATGCACCAACAGGAACTTCCTTTGAAGGCCTATCTGGGGCAGCACAGCAAGGATGTGGCTAGAATTGACTGGCTGGAAAGAGCTGAGCAGTAAAGGCCCTGAGGTCCTGACAGACCACGAATTGTGTGCGGGCCAGCAATGTGCCTTTGGCGAAGAAGGTCAGTGGTGTTCTGGAATGAGTGTCACAGCAGTTCAAGGGAGGTGATCCCTCCCCTCTCCTCTGTGCTGGTGAAACACACCTGGAGTGCTGGGTCTGGTTCTAAGGCTCCCCTGTATGGGAGAGAGTCCTGGACATACTGGAGCAAGTCCAGCAAAAGGCCACTAAGATGATGAGGAGACTGGACCATCTGTCATACTAGGAGAGGCTGAGAGCTGTGGCTGTTTAGCCTGGAGAAGGGAGGGCTCAGGGGGATCTTATGAATATGTGTGTACACCAGATGGTGAGGAGTAAAGACGACTGAGCAGGCATATTCTTAGTGGGTCTCATGAAAACATAAGGCAATAGGCACAAACAAAAACATAAGAAAACACTTCTTTTTTTTTTTTTTTTTACTATGAGGATGGTCAAGTTCTGGCACAGGCTGCCCAGAGATTTTTGAGGAGTTGTCTTCCTTGGAGACATTCAAAACCCACCTGAGTGAGGCCCAGCATAGTCTGTTCTAGCTGACCCTGCTTTGCATAGGGTCTAGGTTAGACTAGGTGACCTCCAGATGGGTCTTCCAACATCAGCCCTTCCATGATTCTGTATACATGGTGTTTCTGTAATAGCTGCTGTGTCAAATCTGTAAGTTGTGAGTGTCAGATGTCAAAATTAATAGTCATTATTGTGTAAATACTGAGATGTAGCTAGGAATTGCAAATTTTTTCCATTGCTTGATAGGTACCTGTAGGTTACTGGAAAGTATCCCAGTAGGCCACTACAAACTTGTCCTAGATTCATCGTGGGCTTGGCTTTGAAAATAAACTTGGCCTCTTAACTGGTGACTGTGCCACCTTCTGCTTACTTTATGATTTTGTTTCTATAACCTAAACTTTTTTTAAAAAGTGGAATTAGTGATCAGTCTTTAATATGAACATGGATTATATTTTTTTGGTTACAATCTGGATTATTTTATTCCAGAGGAAGGGAAGAGAAATTACTTCAAGGTAGTTTCTTTCTGATGCTTCTGGGAAAGTAGCTCAAATTCTTCTGCAGTTATTAAAAATTGCATGATTCTGGTTGGAATTGAATTTATTTATTCTGGAAACTTAGCACTTAGCATTAAAACTTCCAGAGGTGATTTCTAGTTAATGCCTTCTAGAAAGTGGAAAGATGCTGTAGATAAAAATACTGTGTTGGGAGTCTTGCAGTGTGTTTTTCAGTAATATTTCTTTCCTGCATAGCTGCGTACTTGCTTGGAAGGCTCCATGCCTTTACTTCATTAAACAAGCCTGGAAAGTAGAAAATCAATTATGAGCAAGAAGTGGGTTTGTTTTCCAGTCTGCTTTTCAAAACACTGGTGAAGATTTCTTCTTTGCTCCATAGGGGTTGAGTGGTATATTCTTATCTGCATGGTCTGTTCTGCTGGGAGTAACCACTAGATACTGGAATTGCATAGGGTCTACAGAAATTCTTGATCAAATAAAACTCAAAATAGATCAGGCATTGAGAGGAAAAGATTTGCAGGCAGGGAGAGTGCAGAAATGAACTTTGTTTTGATGGGGAAGAGGAAACTGGGAAGACCTTTTCTCTGGCTTGTCATACAGTACTGCTGTTTTTTTGGGAAAACTGAATACAAAAAAAACCTTTTACTAGTGCTTTCATCAGCTCAACACTTGAGGACTCATCAGTAAGAATGAATAGCATGTATGAGTGATAATAATGCTGACTATGCCTTGCTTTCAGGTTTACAAGCAAACTAAGAGGAAAAGAGATCATATTTCTTTAGTGTCAACTTCATTTACAATTATCTGAAAGTGCTTGTGACATTTTCAGGTGATGGTGCTCAGAAATATTGCTTTGGATATCCTCTAGAGCAGATTTCAAAATGGAGATGCTTTATTTTACTTTACATTTCTGCAGTTACTGTTCTGTCTCCATCATCCCTCCTTTCCTTTCTTCCCCACGTGCCAAATAAAATAAAAAACAAATCCCTTTCATTCTAAATATTTAAAGTCAGTTCCCAATATTAGTGGGTACTTCTACAAAAATTATGGTTTTCTAAAAAGGAGGACAACTCAGCTTGCATACCTTTAGTTATTAAAAAGCTGTACGTTTCTAAGCCATGAATGGAAAAATCTAAAACCAGGCAATGACCAGAAAGGTTTTCATAATAAACATCTAGTGAAAAATAAATGTTTAAAAACATGACCATTTGGATGGTGAAAGTTAATAGGGGGTTAGACTTGAAGGTGGAATGGATTAAGATTTAAGAGTAAGTTTTTAGTCTTGAGCTATAATGAAAATTAGCTTGAATGACAAAGCAATGAAATAGATTTAGAAGGAAATGGGACAGTAATTTTTTTGGAATTTGGATTGAGTGTTATGACTTATTTTTCTACATAATACAGATAACTACATGACTTAAATGTTTCTTTCTGATGAAAATTAAGTAGGTGCAAGTACAGATGTGATTGTATGAAGAATAATTTAGCCAAGTCTAGCAAAAAAGGGAGACTTAAATTATAAATTATGTCAATATAATTGCTTATGACTGGGTTAGCCATTACTTACAGTGGCCTTTTCAAAAAAAGGATTGAAAATGGAAAAACTTAAGCTTTGATTTCAGACAATAAATGGAATCTACTGACTAATCTTACCCCTTTTATATGATTGTTTTTTTCACTCTAAATTGAGATTCTCTGAGTGTGATTGATTTGTTATTGAAATATATTTTGCAGAAAATTTCAACTTCTGTTCATCCTTTTAGGCTCTCATTGCTTCAATGTCAGTGAATGTCATCCTTTAAGGTATTTGATCCTACTGAAGACAACCCACTTCTTCAGTACCTGTTTTGCACCAAAAGGCTGTTTTTCTTCTGTGGATGCTTTTTCAAGGAGTAATATGGCATTGCTTTTTGTTAAGAAAAGGAATAATTGGTGAATTAGAAAGTATATTTTCCTTTTAAAAATAGATGGAGTGAGAGAAATTTCTGAATGAGATTGTCTCAGAAAAAAAATCCAGCTTTAAAACTGTGTCTTGACAAACCATTAGGATTTAATTTGATGATACTAAATATAGAAACCGGAAAAGGAAAGTATCAACTTACTATAGCTAGCAAGTAATTAAAGCAGATGGAAATACGGCATCTGTATTTTGTCTGCAATGTAGTTCGGAAACCATGCTGATGATTTGGGATGAACCAAATAATTTTAAAGTCGTGCTGAAGTAGTCTTAGAGGCATTGTAAATAACTGTTGTATTTTGATAACATTTGTATAGTAGAGCTCTCCGTATCATTTAAGCAAGTTTGAGTTTTAGTACCACTTAACTTGATTTACAAGTATTGGTTGAGTTTAAAAATAAGGGTTGATTTTCAAGGAGCCATTACAAAACATTTAAACTGTTTTCTGCTAGAATTGGTTCCCATTCTGACTAACTTTTAAAGCTGTTTCTAAACAATTTTTTCCTGTTTTGTAACAGTTTCTTCAAAATATTCTTGTGTTGTATTGAAACCTGTCATGAAAATATTTTTGGTGTCATAATGAGATTGAAACTTACATTAAACTCTGTTTTGACGTATTCTGCAAGTTGGTTTTACACTTCGGCACAGAAAGCAAACTTATGTGCCATTAACAAAACTAAATTTGGCACAGAAAGCAAACTTATGTGCAGCTAACAAAACTGAATGTCTCAGTCACGCAGGTAATAAATTGCTTAGCAGTCGCTTTGAGAATAGCACAACGTGAATGTACAGAACTGGATTGCTGAATCCTGTGAACTTATGTAACTCCATTAGAGACAGCAATGCCAGTGTAGAACAGCTGAGCATTTCTCTCAGAAATAGATGTCGTGTAGTAGCCAAGTGGGGGATTAAGTGCCTGGTCGTACAAAGCACTAATGGTGATCTCTTCCCTGATTTGGTTTATAGTAAAGAGTTGTACTTCTATCCAGCTGCTTCTTGTCTTTCTGTCAAGGTCTTCACATCTACTTTTTTCCTCCTGGAAAAATTGTTTCAGTTCTAGCTTGTACAGATAATTCTAAGGTGTTCTACTCCTGAAAATTAGTTTAATTCAATCTGGCCAGTTGCCTGTCCATCTGCAACATTTTTTAATGGGTATCTTGGCCACTGACTAGAGATAATGTCTAGTGTTACTGAACTGAATACCCAACTGTAGCGGGTTGAGTTCGAAACCGGGCAGAAAACACCAATTAAATGTAGTGGTTTTGGTTCAAAATATTCATTACTTACTTATTTTCCTTCTGTGAGATAAGAATTAGGAGAAAAGCAAAGCAGGCACAAACCTTAAACAGTTGCAGTACAATGAAAGAGTTTTATTACTAATAGAATTAAAAGTAAAGAGACAATAACAAAACAAAATTAATGCAAATCCCCCCCCCCCCCCCCCCCCAGCACTTCTCTCCTTTTACCCAGCTCACACAAGGGATAACAGAACATGGGATGTTGGTCAGTGTTCCAGTTCTAGAAAAGTCTCTCTCTTATGCTTAAGGGAAAAAAGGGTTTTTTCTTCAGTTGCACGTGGTTCCCAAACTGCCACCAACAGCAGATCCGCCCGGAAACAAACAATCTGCTGTGTGTAGAACATCTCTCCCATGAAAAATCTCACAGTTCCTTCACACTACAAAACATGGGCCATCACATGGGGTTATTCATCTTTTTAAGGATAAGTTCTTTTGGCCTGCACACAAAAGCTTTTTTTCTTCGCCACAAGTCTCGAACAGCCTCTTACTACTATATAGCCTGGCATAGGCATTCTTCACAATCTTCACAGGCACACGAAGATACTCCATCCCCCCATGTTCTTCAAATGGATTAAAGAGACAAACAGTTTGTGGTATTACAGTTTCTTACCACGGCATGCAAGAAGGTTTCTTTTAAGCTGCGCGCCAGAATCGTGGCACCGCCCTCTTTTCTCCCGTCTCCATGCTCAGCTCCGTCCCACGTGACTCACTTCTCTTTTTCTCTGACTCTGAAGCCGCCATGTTGAAGAGTGTTCTTGTTCAGGCTTTATGGTGGGGAAAGCCTCGCTCCCTTTGTGCTGCTGGCTGCGTGGTGTCTTCTTCAGTTCAGCACGAAGTGTGCTGGCTGCAGACAGGAGGCTCCACCGGCTCCCGTTGACTCCGCCGGCTCCGCATGGAGAGGAGAGGGACCCGCCGGTCCCCAGAAGCCGCGCTGGATGGGTTTAGCTGTGAGCAGTCCATGGCTGGTTTTAGCTGCCTGTGGCTCTGAGGCAGTCCCCCCCCAGCCACCCAGGGTCCGTGCCGCAGCGTTGGGAAAGGAGGAAAGGGGCAGTGGCCCCGGCCCGGCCCGGCGGGGCCGGGAGGCTCCGAGCTGCCCCCACCTCCCAGCAAGCGAGCTCCGACCAAAGGGGAAGTCCCGCCTTTCTGTGCGGTTTAAATATGTAAATTGTGAGAAGCGTAATTGGTCTTAAAGACTGTCCATCAACTCAGGGTCAACCCAATACACCAACCCATCTCTCATAGCCCTATGATAGTATCTTGATATAGCTCTTCCCATTTAATCTGTATTTCTTGTTTGTTGAACATCACATCTGCTTGTTTTGCACCTGAATTTTTGCCTCAGCTGAAGATATATTCTGAAGGTTGTATCATATTTCATAGAGGCATAAAATCATTAATGTGGGAGAAGGCGTCCAAGATCGAGTCCAGCCTATGACCAAACACCGTCATATCAACTACACCATAGCACTAAGTGCCATGTGCAGTTGTTTCTTGAACACCTCTGGGGATGGTGTCTACACCACTTCCATGAGCAGCCCATTCTCATTCTTGACAACCCTCTCAGTGAGAAATTCTTCCTGATTTGGGTGGTGCAGTGTTGTATCAGCCAGGTCATGATTCTTTTAAAAGCCTTTTTAAAGAGAACTTTTATTTCATCAGTGTTTAAATTATTTGCTTGTTTTGTAAGTAACTTTGCCGTGAAAATCCTGGAAAGAGCTTTCAGGATATAAGGTCTGTATGTTGTATATAATGCAGGTTGTATCTACCATTGATTCTCACTTTTTTCTGCTCCTCAGTCTTCTCCTAGTCTTAGCAGGAACAACAGCTTCAACTGTTCTCCAAAATCTAAATTGCCATATTGTCAAGTAATTTTTCCTCCTTTTCCCTCCTATTTTTAATTTTATTTTGATACTTATTTGTAAGAGATATCTGCTCTTTTTCGTCCTCAGAAAATAAGGTACAGTTATTAAATTTCTTTGTTCCATTATAATTTATTGTGGTGAGGAAAATACCCCACTTTTCCATTTTCTGCAGCACATCCAAAATAACCATACAAGAAAAACACTGAGTTTTCTGCTAACCATATCAGGATGCCGTTTCTCCCTGTATTCAGTCAAAGACTGCTGAATGGAGTGGGGTTGCTCCCAAGTATCTCTTTCTGTGAGCCTCACATATGTGCTAATGCCTCTGTCAAATCCCCTTTCATCCCCCTAAGGTCGTATTTCACTGGTGAGACCCAGTCTTGGAAGCACTCAGCTGCTAGAGCAGAAGGAGCAACAGGGCCTGATTGCCCACTTGACCTCTTGTCACGGGTGAGCTCCTTCTTGGTTTGCTACTGATTGCTAAAATTACTTTCAGGATCACATATTGTTGTGTCCTGGCCCTGAGTCCTGAGCTTTAAACCACTCTTGACTGCCTGGCTTCTAAACTTGTGAATTCCATTCTCATCTTTCTGCTCAGTGTGTTGGGCTATCAAAAGACGTTCAGGTAATGTGCTCCTCTTTTTGAATCTGATTACCGAGTGCTCTGTAGCTTTACCTGCTGCCATGATTTTGATTTGTGTTACCTGATTGATAAAGGCTATCCCTGTTCCTGGATTTGGACAAAGCACGTATTTCCAAGATAGGCTGTGGTAGCATAAGCTCCTAATTAGCTCCCAGGCAGCCTCTCATTTGCTGTTTGGTACAACTCTAGGAGGAAGGAAACAGGCCACAGTGAATGAATGAGCTATTCGGCCACACTGACCACTCTGTCCCTGTGCCAAGGCATGCTTGGGACGCCTTCTTCAGGTGAGGACATCTCCTGCCCCATGATTAATTGGAACGTGACATGCCTTTTTCTGATAATTAAATTTTAAGGTACAGGCACTGTAATAATTTATAATCATGATGAGCTGAAAATGCAAGCGGATATTTTAAACCAGTAGGATTTTTCAGACAATTAAAGAGTTAATGTTTCAGTGTGGGCCGTACACAAATAAACAAAACCCAGGAAGGATTGTAAGTCAAGTAGCTACATCTGATACTGGTCTGTACTTGGCAGTTCTGAAAGTAGAAATGGATTATCAGCACATCAGAGGAGCAGGTATTTAGGAGCGTGAAGAAAGCTACTCTAGGTGTATGGGCCCCTGTGACATGTTATACCTGTACTCTATATGGTATTAAACATCAGGAAACCTGAAAATAAAAAATGAAATTTTCCCCTGTGTTTTAATCTCAGTGTAGATGTTGGTGAGCAGTGCATGGCCTCGGACTTACCTTCTTTTACAGAAAATTAATTATAAGTGTTTAGGAATAAGTGTGAAAAAGAAAAATTTCTTCTTATCCAAAGGTAGAGCGCTAGTGGATATCTGTTCATGCTCAATACTTAGAAATTATGTTGAGCTTCATAGTGTCATTCTCTAAATAATTAATTGTAAACAAAAGTCATTAGAGATGCTTTGGAAAGCTAGTTGCTGTAGTAAAAATAACCCAGTATCTGTTTTTAGAGTTCCTAAAGGAATAAAATACTGAATTTTGCTTAGGCATAAATTGAACTAACACATGAAGACTGTTGAATAGCATAAAGGATATTTTAATAATAAACTTCTTGTGAAAGTGTGTTTTTTAGGGAAAAAAAATTCAAGCTCTTGCCCTCTGTGGATTTTATTTCAAAGGAAGACTGGTATAGTTAGACCAGCCCTTTTGGAGGAGATGCTGTTGGCAGGGGACACTCCTTTTACAGCTGCAGACCATATTTGTCCCTTCCCTGCTCATTGTGCTGTGCCCTTAATGCACTGGCCCAGGTATTTAGATAGACTTGCAGTGAACCAGATAGCTGAAGAACAAGTGTCTTCCTTCCACCTTTTCTGTGATGTCTAAGAAATCCTGGCCTAAATTTCTTCACTTGTTTCTGTTTTTGTTATCAGCAACACAAAGACCTTGATTGACAGAGCATCTTCTATTTGTGAGATTTCATAAGGGAGCAAAAGATCTTTCTAGATAAATGGATGGGTTTTTTTAATTGAAATTTTAAAAATGAGAAAGATGGGCATACTTGGGTTTTGAGGTTTGGATTTTTTTTGTTATAAGTGTCTACTTTTGTATGTAGTAATGGATTTTTAAGTCTCTACTCTGTGATTGTGGTCAGCTTTTAGGAAAGGCTGTTTTAAGTGGCTTTGAAGTACTTTCCTGTATCCCTGTATTCTTATAATGTACTAAGGAGAAGAAATTAGTCCTGTAAAACAAACTTTTTCTGGGTATTAACTTGGTTATTTTATTTTGTCTTAAATTGATCATAAGATATATATTTTAAGCGCTTAAATATAACATACATCTCATTTTTTGACATTATTTGACCAACAGGAAGAAAAGGGGAAAAATTAATGCAATACTCACTGTAGCAAAAAAGATATGATTGTTCGGGGCTATCACAGAGGAGACATTTCTATATAAAATTAATTCATGATAATGCTTGCAATTTTTTTTAATGTTTCTTGTTGATTTTGTAGACTGAACTTTTCTGTTTGCAACCTGCTGCACTTTTTACTGTTTCTCAGTATATCTTACTACTTCCTGTGTGTACCAGCTCTTACCTGAGTTATAACTAACTTTCTGTTCTACCCACAGAGAGCAAGGTTAGATCAGACATCTTCCAAATCACTAGCTGGTTATGCACGAGCATTTTCTTGTTGGCACTGTACTTGTGTGGTTCTTTCAAGAGACAAGCAGCACTGACAAAATCTGGGGATGCCTCCTGAGGCTCTGGTGTTTCAGACTGGTGTTCAGGTAGCAGCACCCTGGGAGAGCTGGAACACACAACAGTGCAGCTGAACAAGGCTGAACACAGTGCTCTGACCCAGGGATCCACACATCAAGTCTGAAATGGAAGTTTACCAAAGTCAGGTTGATGTTTGTGTAAGATGTGTGGTGATGTATTCTTCTCTTAGGTATCAGCTCTTGTTTTGATGTAAAATTAGAGAAATGAACCATGTACATTTTTTGGCATATTTTCATCGAGTCGTAGACTATGGTTTTCTGTGCTGCAAAATAACTTGCGCTCAATTCTAGTAATAAGGTGAATTACACCTTTGTGATTAGAAGCATTCCGTCATGACTAAATTGCTGGCAGGAGCGGATGACCAAAGTACAGCTGACCATGAAAGAGTCAGTCACCTTTCCAAACCATAACATCTGGTTTGGGGTAAAAAATATTCCTCAGCCAAACTTTCATCTTTCAGCCACAAACAGTGCGGAACAGGAATTGCTGTTCATATTCCATGTAGTTAAAAACACCAGAGCTAATGCAGGGACTGACTTGCTTCACCTTACCACATAGAATATAACTAAACAGTCCAATAATTACTGGCATAACAAGGTGATTACTGTTACTGACTTACTCTGTAGTGGTTCTTCAGACCAACGCACACAGTATTTCAGTAGATTCTTATTAATAATTATGTTACTGTTTTGTATAAAAAGTATTAGCTGGCAATCTCAGTATCTTTATAGAGTATGATTCTGTCTGTACCTCTGAAATGATACGCTGGCTGAAAGTACGGTAAAGCATGGCAATGTGATAAGCATTGCTATGTGCAGTTAAGAGTACAGCTGGAATAGTATGAATTACTCAAATAAGCAGTTTATGCTTCTTAGTATTATGCAGTTGTACTAAAAAAGCTTTTGGTGTTTTTAAAAGCATACTTTTAGCATTTACAAGCATGCTTAGCAGGGGTTCATGCTCTGATTTAAAAATAGTGCAAAACTTGTTTTATCTACCTACCTCCAATGTTTGCGATCTTACTGCTTTTCAATTTTCAGAAACTTACTTGAGAAGGAGCTGTTTATTTTAGCTAGAACTTTAAGTCTATTCATTTGCTCCAAGGTACTCGATTTCTGCTTGCATTTTGTTGAAGTGCTGTGAAGTTGCTTTTGCTTAAGTTAGTACAGACTTTTTTCCCCTGGGTTCCTATATTAATACAGTGCATTGAAGTCTCAAAGATAAAATCTGATACAGCTATTCCATTTCTTTAAAAATACTGAGGTTTATAGTAATTAGATGGAGCTGGATTTCAGGCTGCTAAAAGACATATGTTATGATGCAACATTCAGTTGCATGCATTTTATTTTTACATTTCCCATGAGATACCAATGCCCTTCATTTAGGGAATGAGTCGTGCTTGAATTTGAATTCAATTTGTTGCTGTTCAGTGCTTTTAGTAAGGAGCAAGTCAATGATGAGAATTTAAAGATATCTTCTGAATGTGGCATTGCACATAGATTTATTTTTAACTTGGAGTTTTCAGTGAGGTTTCCACTGCTAAATCATAATATCCTTGAAAATGCTTTATGATTTATACTTTCTGCAGATCATAGTGCTGCAGAACTTGAGACTGGAACACTGCCTGAAGTGAAGAACATCATGGCGCTTCTATGCACAAGGACAAGAGTCAAGGGCTGTTTTGAGTGTGGGATTTGACCTAGTGTTCTGCAAGTGCTGATTATAATGACCTGATCCTAAGTGTGAGGTTTATTTTTTTTTATAGTACCTTTTAAACTGCATTGTCCAGCTTCTCTAACGAAGGCCTATTCATGCAAGATAGTGCACATAACGTTTACAAAAATGCTAAACCCTCTGTTTTCAAGTTATTTTTGATATGAACAAGGAAGTTGAACACTAGACACCGTAAAAACAACAGGGAAACAAACCTTTGGGATCCAATAGCTGAAGCTGTTTGTTGGTAACAGGAGGGAGTTGAAAGCTTTGTGATCAGAAGTTACTGTTGGGTCACCAAAGACAATAAGAATATAAAAGGTTGAAATCTTGGGTGAAGGGCATTTCAATGTGATTCAATTCAAATTCAATGTGATTTTGCTAATGGAAGTACATGTGGTTTAGTTGTCATTTTTTGCAATGTTTTGGTAGAGTTTTATGAGTCTCTGTACCATGAAACTCTTGTCAAAATAGGGAAAAAAAAATTATTTATCTGGGGAAGAAGAAAGCCAAAAATGTCCTTGATACCTGCAGATATGTAAGTAGTACTAAAAACAAGTTGCCAAACCTATATAAAACCTATGTTTTTTCCTCTTTCATTAAATAGCATGTACATATGTTTAAAAAAATTGAATTAAAATAAGTTTTTGTGATATTTTTAAGTTAATTCCTTGCTATATAAAGACAAGTGAGGCTGGGGGTTTTGGGTTTTTTACATCTAATGCTGTTTCAGAACATTTTTCTTTTTTCTTTTCTCTTTTCTATTGTAATCTGAATCTGTCCTTTTGGGTTTTTATGGCACACATAACAGAATGGGGTATGTTATTTCAGGCATCAAATTTAGAGTAAAGTGTCTGGACCTTTGTTCAAACAAACAAACATAAGAAGACCATGGCCAAAGTCTTGAATCTGCTCTTTCACTTATGAGAACTCTTTTGAGCTTTGTAGCTCATCTGAACACTAGACTGTAGACACTTTCCCTAGTCTGCAGTGTAGAGGCTTTTGCTTGGTGTCAGGAGAGCAATTCTGTGCCTTCTTCATATTTCCCAGCCTTGAGGGCAAGTCGGCACAACCTTCCTCTGTTGCCTGGTTGAATGCTGTTGGAGGACTGGTCTAGGTTCTGTCCTCAGTGAAAAAAAGAAGATCCCCTGCTGCTTCTTTGTTGTTCAGTTTTGTTGTTTCTTGTTAATTTTTAAGATATACAAGTTATACTGATCAGAAGACATTTTTTTTGTTCAGATGTTTTACAGCTCTGCTGCCTGTATATTTAGGAAGTGTGGGGTGAATTGCTGGAGTTCTTGAAGCAAAAGATTGCATTAACCCCACCATTGCATGAGTAGTTTGTTCATTGGTAGATGCACACAGATGCAGACACACATACTTCTCTGTACTTCCTAGTTAAAAACCAAGATGATCTGCTATGTTATGGTGCAGTTGAAACATCCCTTAGGACATATCTGGTTATGTTAAAACTTTCATTGAATGCTGGTGGTTTGGCTGCTTTCACAGCTTTCTTGAACTGCTTAGCTCCCTGGGCTCCCCAGATTGCTGGCTGCCCTGCCCTGATCTTTTCTGTTCAGCTGACTTACTTGCTGGGAAGTCAGTGAATTTATGTAGTGAGGGACCTCAGACCTTGGAATACGCAGAATGCTTACTAGATAAGCTGTCAAAAGTGAAATTGTATCTGGGCAACCATCAAGCTTACAATCCAAAATAACTAGTGTTTGCATTTTAGATGTTTCTGAAATGAAATATTTAAGAACAGGTAGTGTTTGGAAAGGAGAGATTTGAGATATGGTTTTTGTTCCAGTTTAATTTCTTCTTGTGGTATATACTCTGTGTATTATTCTCTAACGGAAGACTTGTGTTCAATTTTTTTTTTTGTAGTCTGTGCTTTGAACTATTTTAAATAAATTCAGGGGGTTTTAAAATGCATTTTTAAATGTGTTTTTTTCTGCCAGTGTATTTACAGCAAGAACATGGATATAAAGAAAGCTTTCATTAGGAAAATTAGGCATTTAAGAACAGAAAAACTACTCTACAGGATGTATAATAATATCATGACTAATACGGCACTTATGCAGTTACATCCTTAATAACATTTGGTAGTTTATTTGTATGATGAAAACAAGCCATATTGGTTAAGTAGCTTTCAGAGTACCTAGGTATGTTTTTCTTAGGATTTAATAGATAACCAGAATGCCTTTTCTCTTAATATAATATTATTTCATGTTTTCAGGTAATATATGCTTTGAACACTAAAAATGATGAACATGAAGCAGCTATCCAAGCCCTTAAGGAAGCTCATGAGGAAGAAATCCAACAAATTCTTGCAGAGACCAGAGAGAAGATCTTGCAGTATAAAAATAAAGTGGCAGAAGAAATGGATCTCAAGAGAAAGATTCAGGTTTTGGAAGAGTCACTGGAAGATCACAAGAAGATGAAACATCAGGCATTGACAGAATTTGAAGCGTATAAGGATAGAGTTGAAGATATGCAGCTTTGTGCAGAAGCTCAGCATGTCCAACGTGTAGTGACCATGTCGAGGGAAGTAGAAGAGATCAGAAAGAAATTTGAGGAAAGGCTACGAAGTTTCATACAGTTGCAAGTACAGTATGAGAAGGACAAGCGTACAGCTCTGGAAGACTTAAAAGCTGCCCACAGGCTTGAAATTCAAGAACTTTTGAAGACTCATCAGAGTCAGAATGCTACTTTAAGTAAGGGGCAAGAGAAACTAGAGGAATTGCATAGACTGGAGCTGGAAGACTTGAACAGTAAAGTTGAAGAGTTAAGGCTGGAAAGAAAAAAGCTCATTGAGGACTATGAAGGCAAACTCAGCAAAGCACAGTCCTTCTATGAACATGAACTTGACTCTTTGAAAAGATCGCAGCTTTTTACAGCAGAAAGTCTACATGCTTGCAAAGAGAAAGAAGTGGAGCTAAGAAAAGAATTTCAGAACCAGGAAAGTATGTTACGGAAGAATCTGGGAAAGCTTAAAACTGAATTGCAAATGGTCCAGGATGAAGCTGCCAGTCTACGGGAAAAATGCCAAAAACTTCAGGTGGCTCTTGGTACCGCAGAAAACAATGTTCAGGTGAGACTGATGATATGTTGTTCCCAAGACTTTGAATTTTCTTTTCCTATAGATATGATCTTTCTGTGTGGCTGCTAGGTTGAGGTTATTAGAGTGTGTAAACTTAATTTCCCATCACTTATACTTGCACGTCATCTTCTTTGAATTTTTTTTCATTTATATATATTTTAAATTTATTTGTTTAATTAACAATGTTTTCAAAAGCAGCAACTGAAATACTGCACATTTTCCGTGTGTTACTGGTTTTGGCTCAGGTAGAGTTAATTTTCTCGATAGCAACTTAAAGGGTGCCATGTTTTGGATTTGGGCTGGAAACAACGTTGATAATTCAGGAATGGTTTAATTATTGCTGATCAGTGCTTACACAGAGTCGAGGTCTTTTTGGCTTTTCACGCCATTCCAGCAGCACGGAGGCTTGGGGTGTACCAGGAGTTGGGATGGAGCACCTCTAGGACAGCTGGCCCCAACTGACTGCAGGGATATTCCACATCATGTGGCATAATGCTCAGCATATAAACCTGGGAGAAGGAGGGGATGTTCGAAGTGATGACATTTGCCTTCCCAAGTCACTGTTATGCCTGATGGAGCCCTGCTTTCCTGGGGGCGGCTGAACACCTGCCTGCCCATGGGAAGTGGTCAATGAATTCCTTGTTTTACTTTGCTTGTGTGTGTGCGGCTTTTGTTTTACCTGTTAAACTGTCTTCATCTGAACCCACGAGTTTTCTCACTTTTACCCTTCCATTTCCCTTCCCTGTCCCACTTTGGCAGTAGTGAGCAAGTGGCACTGTCATACTTAGCTGCTTACCAGGTTAAACTCCAACACAGTTTTATTTAGTTGGATTGACTCTGGCTGGATGCCAAGTGCCCACCAAAGCTGCTCTATCACTCTCCTCGTCAGCTGAATGGGGGAGAGAGACGATAATGAAAGGCTTCTGACTTGAGATAAGAAGAGGGAGAGCTCACTCATCAGTTACCATCATGGGCTAAACAGACTCAACTTGGGGAAAAGGAATTTAATTTATTACCAATCAAATTAGAGGAGGATAAAGAGAAGTAAAACCAAATCTTAAAAGAGCACTTTCTCCCTACCCCTTCATCTTTCTGGGCTTAATCTTATTCCCAATTCTCTAACCTTTTCCCTCACACTGATGCAGGGGGATAGTGAAGGGGGCCTGCAGTCAGTTCATCACACATCTCCTCTTCTGCAAGGGCCCTTCAGGAGGTGCGTTTATGGAAAGCTGCGGTGAAGGCGAAACCAGTTGTATGTTGATCATTCCTGTGGTAAAGGAATTTTGTTCCCAAGGAAGAGGAAGAGCCTAGTACAGTATCTGCAGCAGATTTTAAAGTTAGGTCCTACTCTGACACTGTGGATGAAGTGATCAGATGCATAGTCTCAACACATTGTGTTTCATTACACATCCTGTACAGTGTTTTCTCCAGTTCTCTCTTCTGCTTTAGTTTCTGAAATGACTCTGTACTGTTTCAGTAACTTGAATTATAAGAAATCTGTATTTCCTTTTGAAACAGAACAGTATTTTCTTTTCCTTCCTGCATGGCTGTTAACACATTACACTATTCAAGATATGCTCTTGTGAATCAGTACATCTGATTTAAAGCATCATAAAAGTTTAGAATCACAGAACTATAGAATAGTTTGGGTTGGAAGGGACAGTAAAGATCCTCTAGCTCCAAACCTTCTGCCATGGGCTGGGATACCTTGCCCTAGACCAGCTTGCTTAGAGTCCCATCCAGTCTTGAACACCTCCAGGGATGGGGAGTCCTCTGGGGGCAACCTGCAGTGCCTCACCACCCTCACAGGGAAGAATTTCTTCATAATATCTAATCTAAACCTTCAATTTAAGGCAACTCCCCCATCTTATCACTACATCTCTTTGTCAAAAGTCCTTCTCCAGCTCTCTTTTAGGCCTTCTTTAGATACTGGAAGGCTGCTCGAAGGTCTCCCCAAGAATTTTGTCTTCTCCAGGCTGAGCATTCTTTCAGCCTGTTTTGATAGGAGAAGTGATCCAGCCCTGTGATTGACTTAGTGGCCTCCTCTGGACTTTTTCCAGCGGGCCCATGCTTTTCTTGGGTTGGGGCCCCCACACCTAGACACACAGTAGAGCAGGTGGGGTCTAAAAAAGAGCAGAGTAGAGGGACAGAATCACCTCCTGTGAGCTGCTGGCCATGCTGCTTTTGATGCGTCCCAAGATCTGATTGGCTTTCTGGGCTGTGAGTGCACATTGCTAAGTCATATCGAGCTTTTCATCCCAGAGTCCTTCTCCCCAGGGCTAGTCTCCAGCCAGCCTGTACTTGTGCTTGGGATTGTCCTGACCCTTGCAAGATCTTGCTTTTGGCCTTGTTGAACTCCATGAGGTTCGCACAGTCCCACCTCTCAAGCTTGCCAAGGTCCCTCTGGATGACATCCCTTCCCTCCAGCGCGTCGACTGCACCACACAGCTCAGTGTCATTAGTGAAGTTGCTGAGGGTGCACTCGATACCACTGCCCATGTTGCTGAGAAAGATGCTAGAAAGTGCTGGTTCCAGTAGTGACCCCTGGGGAACATTTGATTTAAGTAATTGCCTAGCTCTCATTTTATGTATCTCCATGTGTAGCTTAATTTGAGTCAGTAGTAAACACTCAGAGTTGCAATGAAGAACAATAAACTGCTGTGAACAGATGATGTATTCTTTAATGTGAAAAACTCTCAGATACTGGAAATCACGTTTCTAAAACTGACCCCCAAACTCTGTGGAACATTTTATAGTTTTTATTTTTTCATATACCTTTTTGAACATTGTCATGTTTCTCTTATGCATTACTGTCATGCCATGTACCCACTATCTTGTTCTTCAAAAAATATTTTTGAAGCATTACATATAATACACAATGAATATGGCAATAATATTACACTATTTCAGCTTTTGTGTGAATAAAAATTGTTTGCTGAAAGGTCTCTTCTGTACCTTTTAACCTAATGCTCATTTAAATCTACATGATTATATATGATGGTAACAGGTATTATGTGTTTCCTCTAGGTTCTTCAAAAACAGCTAGATGATGTGAAGGAGGAGGAGATGTCATTGTTAAGCAAACACAAAGAAGTGGAAAGCGAGCTCGCAGCTGCTAGAGAGCGCTTACAGCAGCAGGCCACTGATCTTGTTCTCAAAGCCAGTATGTATGTCAGTAACTTAATCTGGAAATGAACTTCATCCTTTTATTCTAGCCTTTCCTTTTTCTGTCACCCTCATGCAGGTTTAGAGTGCCTAAAGACTGTTTAATGCCTTCCATAGAAATTTCCAAGATTTGGGGTTTTTTTAACTTTTTTTGCTCTCGCATGCATTGTCCTGAATTTCCTTTTTTCTGTACTTATTTGTCCGAATGGTGTACTTTGTATGGCATGTACATATCTTCCAGGCCTTGGAAGTGCACTTATACAGAACAATTCTGCTCTGTATCTGTTCTCCACATAGTCACTGAGACATGCTTCCTGTTCTTCCACCTTTTTTCACTTGTCTTTTCTTTTTGCTGACTCTGTGGTACTTTGCTTTATACCTACTGTCAGAAGATTTGCAGCTTATTGAATAATAAATCCCTTAAAGTTTTCTCTATAGCTGTTTTCTTTGTTCCTTTGTAGTTGCTGGCGTGTGGAAAGACACAAAAGTTAGTTTAAGACCTGACTGTACACATGCAGGTTTCTTTTCTCTCTGGCATTGTCTCCCTAGTGAACTCTGCAGTGGTAGGGCATGGCCCCAGTACTTGAACTTTGACAACTATACAATAGGTAGGGTCTTGGGGTTAAAAAAGGGCCTGGTTGACTAGACCAATTATAGCAATTCCTGATTGTTTTCCACACAAATTAGCACAAGCCCAGGAACAGTCTAGGCGGTATGTTGGAACAATATAGCGGCCAGCAGGAGCCTAAGACTACAAGGTCCTATTAAATCAAAGAGCTAAAAGGAGTAGGCTTGCTGCTGAGATTATGTAAAATGGGAATCTGACCCTCCAAAAGGTGTTTTGTGAGGCAGTCATAGAAAAACCTCATGAACCCTGTTCTCATGTGCTCTAAAGCTGTTGCTGTTTCATTGCTTAGGCAGAAGCATGGGAGGGTTTTACCAGGCTGCCCCAAATGTAGTGGAAATAAGTACCCAGGCTGTTTGTCTGTATTACTGATGGCATGGAGTCAGCTAGCCTGTGATTGAGGCCAGCCCTGGTCTCCTCTGGCACCGAGGTTTTCTGCTTTACCCGAAGTCCCAGTGTGTCTGTGCTGTTGCCAAGCTCAGTGGCGCTGTCAGCAGTACATCTTTGTTTTACAGCGCATCGCTGCCCAACAAGAACCAGGATCCCTGTTAGGAGTGGTGCCACAGCCATTGCCATGTGATGTAATTGGTTGCCAGCCTGTTTGGAAATGGCTTCTGACACTGGCCCACTGCCATCTCCTTGGTTTTCAGCTCACACTGCCAAAAATCCTGCCTCAAAGAAACTGAATTCTCATACTTAATTACCATAAAGAATGTTTACTCATCATATTGCAAGTTTAGAACATTATTGAGTCTCTTTTGGGCATTTAATATATTCTTCTTCCATTTATCCTGAGATTTCCAGCTTGTAAGGAAACTGCTGCATTTCATATCTTTTATGTAGAGCATGAGCAATGGGAAACCTGTCTTGTGTGTTGGTATTGCTAGGACAAAAGCTCTACATCTGTGTGTGTGTGTGTGTGCTTACAATAATACATATATGACATACCTCCTAACAAACTGAAAATTCTTGTATTATTATCCTTGTTAGATTATAAAATTCTGGCTTTGAAAATACCTTTCTTAAATGGCTGAACTTTGAAATAAGGATTTTTTATAAATGGTACTAAGAACCTAAGCATACCCATTATCCTAAGTTTTCTTCTTCAGTTTTCAGTTTTACAAACAAAAATGTTGAAATTATTTTTAGAATTGTTCAGGGCTTAGTACAATTAGAGGTGTGCATTTTTAATGAAATTGTTATTAATTTTGAGGCATTTTTAATTTCTGAATTTCATTGTCTGTCTCATGGCCCTTCTCTGAAGAGAAGGCAACAAAGGCTAAAACAGTTTCCTTTTTGGCACATCTTGCTTTTAACGACAAATGGAAATGAATCATGAAGCTCAGTGATTTTGTCATGTGAGAAACAGCATATAGTCCGCTTTCTTTAGCTATTTCTTAGTAACGTAAATTTAAAAGCAATACTGTTATTAAAACTGAACTGTCATTAAATCTGTCATTTTTGAAGGTTATAATAAAATGAGAGGGGAAACAACAAAGTTTCCTAGAAACTGAGATTACAAAAACCAGTAAAAAATTATTCTGAGTAAACAATACCTTTCATCTTTTAGTTGAACTAAGTTAGAAGCATCCTCTTTTTCAAAACAGTCTTCTATTCACCCCAGAGCCTCTCCCAAAATAAAAGAAATTTCACTGCGTTAGTCAGTTACCTACAGTAATACAGATACACATCAAGAAGAACAGACAGAAATTTATGAAGTCACAAACCTTTGTCAACTGGTTATGTGAAGGACAGATGATTATATTGTGTAGTTTGAAGTTTTGCTTCTTTTGTTTGTTTGTTTTTTCAAAAATATATATAAAGAAATTAAAAGGAGGCCTCCAACCTGGAAGGATTTAGATAATACTTTACTATAGAGACAGTTTAGTTACATCTTTTAATCATATTCCTTCAGCAAAATAAAGTATAATTCCATAAGTTTTACAGCAGATAAAGCTGTGTATCTACTATGCCAGCTGAATTATGAGTTTGATAAAACAATGACATGTTTATCTTTAGACATCAGTGTTCTGCTTTCTGTTGTGTATCTTATTGTAGGATAGAAATATGCAGGTTTAGGTGGGATAAGTTCTTCAGTGTTCTTTGAATTGCCACCTTCTGCTTTCCTTTGGTAGTCAATATGCAACTTGGAACAAGGAAAATTGAAATGAAAGGAGCTTCGGCACCAAGTGCTCTACTGTTGTTGGGCATTTTACAATAAAACTAAACAACTGAGAAGTGGAGAGGAAGATAAATATTGCAGTGAAGACAAGGGAGATCCATATGCAAGCTTCCACCAGATTTGTACTATCACTGGAATATGAATGTGCACTTCAATTGCATGAAACCAATGCTTTGAGGTTTTAAAGAGCTGTTTTGTTTTTAGGTCACATTGGAATGCTTCAAGCTACTCAAATGACTCAAGAAGTTACGATCAGAGACTTGGAATCAGAAAAGTCTAGATTAAAGGAAAAATTGTCCCAGCTGGAAGAGGAAAGAAATTTATTACAAAGCAAAACACAGAGTCTGGATGAGCGACAAAGGCAGCAAATTCTGGCATTGGAGAAGGTTAAACAGCTTATTGGCTTTAGTTGAATAAAATCAAAAAACCTAGGATTCTCTTGAAAAAACAATTATGCTTTAATTTTTATTTGATATGACCGGACTAGGACCGGTATCTTTCAAGTATATCTCATGCAGCAACAAAGAATGACTAATGTAGAGTGTAAAGTGAGATTAGAGGGAAGTCAGATTAGATGTTCAGACTGCTTTGGACAATCTTTTAACAATTTCATTTGATTTATGACCTTGTGTGTATATACCTAGTATCTAAACTGTCTGAGGAAGAACAATGTGAAATAATTAAAGAACAGTTTAAAATGCCATTTGCTGAAAATACATTGAACATTGTTTGAAAATACTAAACAGAAATTCTCCATAGGCTTGATACCAAATTTTTGTTTTCCCAGATTAAATAGAGGAAAAATTAGGTTTTTAGTAAGTATGTATTGTTTTGCATGGATCTTTTTAAATTAGCTTTTTGGTTACTGAATCATGTAGCCAGTGCTTAGTGTTTGCTCAATTTTTTTATATGAAAGTTAGGTTTTTGCAGTTTTATGTCATCAGTAATGTTTTTGTATTTTTTTTTATTCCTACTGTTCAGATTTTTTTCCATTGAATAATTTTCTTTTCCTGTACTTTATAGAAAGTAAATGAAGCAAGGGAAACACAACGTGAATATTATGAGAAGGAGCTGGTAAAATTACAAGCAAGATTAGAAGGAGAGGCTGCACAGTTAAAGGAGGCTCATTCCAAGACCTTAGAAGAACTAGCATGGAAACACCATACTGCAATTGAGGCTGCACACAGTAATGCTAATAAGGATAAGAAGAAACTGCAGATGGTATGTTCATATTTTCTTAGTAATCAAACAAAAAGCAACTGTTACAGTTTGCATCTTGTACTGCATGGTTTTGTTTTATGGCAAATTTAATTTGGAATTACCTGCAGGCCTCTGGAGAAACTGCTTAGGCTTTAGAAAAATAACAAATACCTTGGGAAAAAAACTCCAAGCAAACGCTTATACTGTCATTTGTCTGAATATGGAACAGAAATTCTCAATTTATACAAATGTATTTTCAAGTATTGTAGTTCTGTTTTCCCAGGATTTCTGACCCATATTCAGAAGGGTTGGTATATCAAGATCAGTTCTTCTGAAGGAGATGAAAGATAATATTATTATAGCATTTATTTAAAATTTTCATTGACAGTCTAGAAGTACAAAAAGATACTTTATTAGGACTTGGCTATATGTGTACTCAGAAGATGACAAGAGGTCTTCCTAGCTTGCATCATAAAATTATGTACTGTATAGCAACTCACTCTCCAGCAGCTACACATTTACCTTTGACTGAAATCCTGAAACTGAAGGGCTTTTCTCTTGTTTCACAAAATTGGCCTTTTCTTTCTCAGAATGAGAGGCACATTTTTGAGTTACTATTTCCTAATCTGATTGTATGTGCATTAAATACAAATTTTGCCTTACACAGGAAATACAGACAAAGATTAATTGTTTAATTCAAGGCCTTGTTATACTCCTCTTGATGTATTCACAGGAAACATACCAAGGAGCATAGTTGTAGTTAGTGACGTGCATCTCAGACAGCCTGGGTTTGTTTCTGTAAATTATTCTCCTAGTATGTTGCTTCTTAGTTCAATTTTTAATAAATCCAAAATATTTTTTGTTACCCAGTAACTGAAATAGTTCTCAGAGATATATGTGCATCTGATCTTTCAGGTTTACTTTTCTTTGCAACTTTAAACATGCCTGTTATTAAGACAATGTCTCTTAGGGTTTCTGGGTATATTTTTCTTATTATTTCAGTAAGATGTGGGGTTCTTTTTCTTTTGTTTTGTTTGTTATTAAAATAATGTGGAGAATAAAACAAAAGGAGATCACAAACTTTTTTTTTTCCTTAAATTGTTAAATTAGTTTAAATAGGGAACACCTCTGTAAGTGTGAGAAATGTGAAATGATTTTAACAAGGAAAAACTAAATATGAAAAGATGTTAGGATCAAGATCTCGGTCAATCTTAATCAGATTTCACTGATCTTAAATCTTAACCACTGTCTCCTCTGTCAAACGTGTCTCACCAAGGCATGTGGTGATCAAATAATCCAAGGAAGAAAACAGTCAGGCTTAAATGCAGAGCAGAGTTGAATTTTGTATGAGGAAGAAGCATGGTACCAAGAGCCTTGGGATAGAAGACATGAGGATTCATTGGGACTGGAAGCCTGGGAAATGCATCTGTGAAACAGAAGAGAATTCAGCAGAATTAGAGTAGGAGTCAAATAATAGCTCAAACATTTCTTTTTGCTTCAATGTTTCCATCTATAAAATGAGCTGTAAAAATGGCATCAGGAGGATCATGAAAATAGAGTTGCTAATAATTTTGCAGTACTGCACAGCTGTACTGACAAGTATCATCAGAAAAATAATTACTCTGATATCAGAATAGGGTCTAAATAGCACCAGTGGAATTTTGCAGACAGCAGATTTCAGCATGAGCAAGACAAATTGGTCAAGCTTCACTGAGCAAGGAGCATTTATCCCACATGTTGACTCATGTGGACCCAGTGAGGAAGGCAGGCACTTGTTCAGTTAGGTTGTTCAGTAATGTGTTACTGAGTGTAACCCTCTGCTTTGTCACTCTGTCCAACTTCTACCGTGAATGAGGAGATCGTGCAAGCAGTGTACGCAGAAATTACTCATTGCCTACTGCATACCCTAAAGCAGTGCTAGAAATAACAAGCTGCTTAGTGTGCCTAATGTGCTTACCACTCCCCACAAAACACTTGAGGCGTCTCTGGGTTTGGATGAGGAAGGCTTGGCCTCTGTTGCTTCTTGGAGTTGGCTGGATAACACTACATTGCTGTCTTGCAGCAGGAAACCTTGGGTTTCCTTAGACTTTCATACCTTTTCATGACTGGTTTTCCTCTTTAATACTCTAGTTCTTCCTCCCTGTTTCCCCAGTCTTACTGATACCTTCAGTTGTACTTTTTGTTTCAGGCTGGCTCTGGTCTATGTATTTTCATGGCTGTTTCTGAGATATTACTGATTTTTCAGAAACCTGATCCCAGGTCTACACAAAGGCACTGAATCAATGCTAAGCCTTGCATTTCAGCTGAGCCTCTAGGAAGGAGTTAAGAGCTCCATAGAAAACCTTGAAGCCTTGTATGGCATGACTCTGGAGCATCTTGCTTGGCAACCTTAATTTTCTTGTGGTATTATAAGTTATATAGTATATTCCACTGAAATACGTAATAAAGTTCTCAATTTTAACATGTTTCCTTTAAAGTATTTTATGAAAGAAATTGTTCTTCTGAAAATGTATTCTGAATATTACTAAAGCTGAAGTATAAATTTGTAATTTTCCTTAAAAAATTTAAAAGTTTTTACCATTTATATATATATACACATGCACATAACATAGGCTCATGTAAGAGAATATAATTCATGCAGCAGTTATTTTGAGAATTTGGCTATTACGCTATAAAGGTTGAATGAAAACAGGGCTGTTACTTGATTCTTTCCATATAGTTAAACATGAAAACTAATTGTTGATCTCTTTTGGTTCTACATAAATTTTATAGATATATGGTGTGGGGCTTTTTTTTCCATTTATTGTAACATGATGAAAAACTTCACAGAGCTCAATCTGGATTTTAAGATTTACTATTTCCTGTGGGGATTATTTGTGGGAAATAGATGGGTAAAGACTGAATGACATGCAGATTTATCAGTGTAATTTTGTAAAAAATGAAAAGTTGTTCTTTGAACTCAGATTGAAAAACTGTGAAAGTAGATACAGTTTTAAAGCTTTTGATAATTGAGAAGTAATTGAGAGGAAAGTCCTGTTTGTCTTTATTTCGTGATTAATCAAGGATGTTAGATTATAAAATAAACTGAAAAATGAAGACATCCGTTATAAAAGGAAATAGATATTTGTGCTGTAACAGTTTAAGGAAAGGGTTGAGATGACAAGTATTTATGCCAACTAGAATAATTTCCGTATGGTAGACCTGTACTTTGCAGTGACTGTATGGCATGTATTTAATATTTCTTCCATCCTGCCTGTTTCTGAAGGAGTTGGAGCAGCAGTTTGAGAAGGAGAAGCTGCATTTGGAGGATGATAAAAATCAGCTCCGACAGCAGCTGGAAAACATGAAGGAAGACCTGACAACGAAACTGACTTCTGCCAATCAGGAGGCAAGGGTTAACTTACTTGTTTCTGCTACCACATTTCATCAATAGTGAGCTTAGACTCCAGGACAGGTCTAGGACTGTGCTGTTGAGTGTTTAGTGCCTTATTTCTGTTTAGAGCGGAGTATTCTTAAAACATGGCAAGTTAGTTGATGCTTCTGAGCAATGATTTTATTGTCCTTCACAAAATTAACGAAGCAAGAGAGATGGAGGTAGTAAACAGCTGATATAAACAGCTCTTTATTTTAAATTCTTTTTATCTTCTCATTAGGTACACAGACCTCTACACAAAATATGTCAGGAGAGAGGGAAAATTAACTCTATTTAAACCCATATGGCTTGTGGTTAACATAAATTCTGGTCAGTTTCCTGGCTTACAAATCATCTTCATGTATTTTCATCAAAAGATGATGCGAAATACTTTTAGTAAAACCCAGATTATTTGCTATGTCTTGATATATGCTATCAATGTTAAATGTATCATATCTCAAGACAGTCTTAATTTCTTTTAGTTGGAAATCACCACCTTTTCATAATACAGTATTTTTAAACCTAGAAGTACATTCTACTGATACCAAGAACATCAACCCATTTTTCTCTGGAACTTTTTTCATGTTTCAAGAAAATACTCATCAGCTTTATTGTTTAGCAAGCCCTATGTATGATTTCAGTGTGTGCTTTAAGTGAGACTTAAACATGAATTTAAGTATTATTTTGCAGCAACATTTTTCATTACTGTTTTCTATGCTGTACAACATTGAGAGAGCAGGTGTCTCATTCTGGTGACTTGCAAATTGCACAAATGCTAACCTAGCTTAAGAAAAAAGCCTGCCTGTTTTTAATATACTAAGTGGGGAAGGCTGCCCTTCCAAAAGTATAGATTAATTTATTGTAGATTTTATTTGTTAATATATTATATATTACTCTATCAATAACATATTGCTGTATTACTATATTAATATACATTATAATGTATTTTATTATTATATAATAAGGTATATATTCTGAAAATATATATTAACTTATACTTTCAGAGTAGGACCTACCAGATAGATGGGTATGCCAGAGATTACACATTACCAGAGTAGCTAGACCTCCCACCTTTAGAGTTCAGCAGCTCTGCTGATCAGTCAATTGTGGGTACCTGTTTAAACAGGAGGCTGTTCTTCCTCCTGAGGGTTGCCAGTATCTTTGCTTCAGAACTTAGAGAAGGTGCAAGTTTAAGCTGGAACTGCACTTGCTCTTTTAACAGTATGCTCCCCTGCATTCAAATTGATGAAAATATGATGTATTTGTTATGTATGTTAACAACATCATACACAGCTTTATTTTTCAGTTCAAAATTACAGGAAGTTTAGTTATTTCTTTTTAGCTTTAACTGGTGTGTTGTATGTTAACTTTCATTGTTGCTGGATTAGATCTGAGTAGAGCACTATTGTCATTCTATCATCATCTAACACTGTAGGCTTAAATTTAGTTATTCTTTATCAATCTCTCTTGCATTCATGAGCAATAAACTTTCTCCTTCCCTGAAGGAAATAACTTCAAATGTTTTAAGAATGAGTTCTTGTTATCCACCTGCTATCAAATTCAGGCTTGGGAAATTCATCAGAACACTGAATTAACCAAACAGAGGCATAGCTGAGTAATAGGAGACTAAAATAGGGAACTAGGTCCAGCTGCTGTCCAATATTTGAGTTTATATACAATCCTATGCCAAGATAAATGTAATACAGTATATTTTGCATAGTGAAAGAATGAGAGAAAGCATACAGGCAATAAATTCTTGGTCTGTAAATCCACTCCATGTAGTACAGAGGAGATATGTTTTATTTCATTACTATGTTTATCTTGAGCACATGAAAGAAATGCTTCACTTACAACCACAGCTTACCCTTAGATCTCTATTGACAACTAATAACAGTTTCTCAATGCCTTCACTGACCTAGAAAAACTTCCCTGTGATTTGTTTGACACATCATTAGCTTAGATGTTATGTTGCTTCCTTTTTTTGGTTTGCTTTAAGTTACAGAAGTCATTTAACAGTAGGCTTGTATTTATTACTTTCTCTGGATGCTAGCTTAGTTCTATCTTCCCTGCTGAGAAAGCTGCTTTTGAACCCATGCCATCCTCTTTTCTTTTTGACAGACTTTCTGGTGGCAATTATCTTAGCTAAAGGATGAGAGAAGATTGAAGCCTCATTAGGCTTGCTTCTAGTGCTAAGCTATTTAAGAGCAGTGTAATCTTAAATATTTGCCAGTGATTTTTTTGAGAGTTTGGGTTAAGTCAAGATAGTGGCTTTCTCACGTGTCTCAGGATGAGGCTGGCTGTAGGTTTGTTTCCTTTCACTGTAGACCAGCCAAGGCCTTTTAGAATGATATGTTTGTGTTACTTGGCACAGTCATCTAAGGACTTGCTGTCTCCATGCAAAGGATTTCTGATGGTGTTACTAAAGGTCATTATAAACAGCCTCTATCATTGCTTTGTCAACAGCAGAATTTATCTTAAGCCCTATGAGTGGCAATCCTGCCTGCTCCCATATCCTTTAGATCTACAGGACTGCTATTCATATTGATGCAAGTGGTTTGCTACTATCAGATACATAGATAGCAGTGCACTGCCAGGATACCAATTTTGGGGGCAGTTTTTCTTGTAGGGATTCTCCTTCAGGTAGCAGTGCTTTGTAGGGAATTATCGGTTGTTTTGAATATAACTCAAAGGAGCTCAGAGACAAATGCTCAGGTTTGTGGAGGTTTTCACTGAAATCTCTCATGCCAAAGAAATTTTGGATTCCTTTCTGAGAGGAAAGGAGGAGTTCCTCTTTTTAAACACTTCATAGGTTGTCTCTGTGTGTATTATAAGCAGTATTTGTATGTAATTATTCTAACAAATTTTTCTAATTATTCCTTCTTCCAAAGGAAGAGTGGTTATAATTCTTACCTGTCCATGCTTGTAAACCAGAGGCTAGTCTTTTGTTGGGACACTTGTCCCTCTGTGAATGAATTTATCTCAACATACAAAGGCAATAGCATAGACTATTGCTTCTGCAAACAATGCATTTCCAATTAGCTGCTGTTCTTTCTTACTCCCTGCCTCCCATTTTTCTGTTTTTCCAACCTACATACCTAAAAAGCTTTTCTTTCCTGTAGCTGGTGAACTATGTTCAGTCCCTCATATTTTTATTTGAAGCAAAGAAGTATAGTATCATCATTTTACAGATGAGAAGCTGAAGCACGAACAGGCAGAAAAAAAAAGAGTATTGTTGCATAGCAGTTAAGGAAATTATTACATTATACTCTACAGGTGTTAGATTGAGTTTTAAACAGACTGGACAGGTAGCAATCTGCAAACAGAGAAACTTAAACCCCAGCGCAAGTTAAGTTATATATTAGATTACAGTTTATGTATTTTGAAATATTTCTCATTAATTTGCTTAAAACATGCTTTTTCATGGTAAAGTTACAGGCAATTTCAGGTCTTTTATGCAGCCCCTTTCTTTGCAATGTGCATCAAACACACATTGGATATATTTTTTTTTACTTGTAAAAATCCTTTAATTGAGTCTTTGTTTTTATAATATTACAGGAATTTGTTTTTAAATACAGAAGCATTAAGTGATACTAACAGAGAACAGGCAGTGCAACTAAAAATTTGTCTAGATCAGAATTAGGAAACACCAGGAAACACCAGGATGGCTTGGCTGCCATTAGCAATAATCATGGAAATTACAGCTTTTTTTGTCACGTCGCAGGTGTGTCGTCTGCAAGACCTAGTACGAAAAAGTGAGCAAGGCCTCGGGACTGCGGAAGGACACATCTCCAGTCTTCAAGAAGCTCAGGAAATACTCCAGAAAGAGCTGGAATTAACTAGAGCAAGACTGCGAGAGACCACAGATTCACTGTATAGTGTTGAGGTAACCGTGCTGTTGGAGAATAAATTGTGTAAAGCATGGTCACAGCAATCCTTGGTCCTGTTTTTAAAATGGCTAGAAGTGTTTTACAGTGTACACCTGATAGAAGGAGCTTAATGTGGCTTCATCAAAGAAGAGATTTCTATTTCAAGCAGAGAGTTTAAAAAATGGAAAATAGGATAGGTTGGTTTGGGATTTGGTTTTTTAAAATTTTATTTTATTAGTTGGTTGTTTTGGAGTGGGTGTTTTTTGTTTTCAGAACAATTTTAGTATTTAACATGTAGTGCTGCAAGCATATCTTTGTGTGGTTAATGTAAATTGTAGCTGCCAAAACTACATACAAAGTATTTTCAGAGTTTTAATAGAATTTCATGAAAGGGTATGAGTTAACACTTGCAATTCCAGACAGTTCATGTCCTGATGCAAAACAAGGTCCAGAGTTTACTAGCTCTGGAATTCACAGAAACCTTTTTGATGAGTTTTTTGAATACTTCTATGCCATGTTTTCCTTGGATAATGGACACAGTCTTCATTTCAGGCTCGAATTTAGGATTTCAGTAAAGATTTGAGAATAATTTTTAGGTATGTGCTATGATATCTTGAAAGTTTGGAGACTGTCACTTCGAAAGTGTGACCACTTTATATCATTAAGCAATTAATTTGCCTAGGCAGAAATGTATTGTCATTTTAATTGGCTTAGATGGAAATAGAACTATCGGTTAGTCTGTCAATAGCTCATTGACTGCAGCACTGGGTAAATATTTCATTTTTGTTTCCGCAGTAAATAATGTACATTTGCAAGATCACAAGAGGTGTTTGAAGTAGAGCAGCAAATATTATAAAATTTTTTTTCACTGAGCCTGTTTTCATATTTTTTTTAACAAAACCAGCCTGAAACAGGATATTGGTATATTTTTTTTTTCAGCTACAGTCATTAGAGGTGCACAATATTACAGATTATTACTTCCTCTGTATTTTTTATAATGTCGCTAAATGTTCTTCTGAACGAGTATTGCTCTCTTCACCTATTAAAACATTTAAACATTCATATATAGTAGGTGACTAGCAATTACATTTATCTTAACAGATTTTAAAATATATCAAAATGTGGCAGAAAAGCTCTCATTTCAAAAAGTATTAATTCAATTTAGAGGGTTATGTTTGCTTCTCATGAATGAAGCAAGCCCTGCAGAACAACATTCATGTAAGTAAGATTTCTAGGTTGTACCTAATATTATTCTAGTATGGTAAAATTTCAGCAGAAATTGATGGGAATTTTAAGGATGGTGTTCTCTGTGTTCAGACTGTGAAACCTTGTTTCTAGCAGGCTTGTCCCGTCAAAAAACAGAAAGAAGGTATACATGAACTTTGTATCACGTACGGATAGCTCAGGCTTTGAAATTCAAATACTGGATATTTGATGCTTAAAAAAATTTAAAAAATAAAATTCAAAGCATTCTTGACAAGAACCTAAGCCACCTGCTCTAATTCTGAAGTGAGCCCTTCAGTGAATGGGACTTGTTGACCTTTTGCAGTTCTTTGCAACATAAATTATTCCATGATTCAATGTAATGGTATTTGAAAAGATTGCAGAATGACTTATTGGAAAATTGCTTTTTATAGGAATACAAACTTCTGTTTCACAAGTAAGAAATATCAGGAGATGTATAGGCATTAATTGGGCGTAACTAGGGATTTCACACTGAAGAAGCTGTAGTTCAAATTTATGAGCCAATTGTAATTGATATTTTTATTCTAAATACACTCAATGTTTGAAATACACTTTTGCTGCTGATCAGTCTCTATTGTAAAGTTTGTATTTGCAGGGAGAACTAGATCAGGAGAGACAGCAGCACGAGGCAATGATTGCTGCCATGAGAGAGGAGGAAAAGTTCAAAGTTGACAGAATGGCACGTGACTTAGAAATAAAATGGACAGAAAATCTTCGGCAAGTACTATTTTTTTTCTTATATTTTTTAATAAGAAATGAACTATGTATTTTATGCAAATGTACTATCAAATGAAATATAAAGCAAAGGTTTCTATCATTTAATATTTTCCAATTATTACTGAGGTCTTAATTCTTTCTCACTTCTTGCACAAGGTCCCACTGCATTTTAGTTATTTGACCTTTGTTTTCAGACAGGAATGTAATAAGCTTCGTGAAGAGCTGAGGCTGCAGCATGAAGAGGACAAGAAGGCAGCCATGACTCAGCTGTTGCAGCTGAAAGAACGTGAGAAAAATGCAGCAAGGGATGGATGGCAAAAAAAGGTTGAAGATCTTTTAGACCAGGTAACTATGGTGTCTTTGAAAACTGGAAAGCCATTACAGTTTAATTGTTGGTGGCTTATTACCAGCTAAGTAAATTAAATCAATTGTTATATCTGGCTTTGAAATGAAATTTGTTAGCATAGGGCTTTTTAACCTAATCGCTATCAAATATTTTAAATAATATGTGAAGATAACGTTAATTATATGAATGTTGTTCTTTACATTAAATGTGAATAAAACTTTTTACAGTTTTGAGGGGAAGAGGGAGAGGATGTTGACAGTCTCACTTCTTCACTACAAGATTGTTTTGATTTTGTGAGCTCAGCTGTTGTGCTGTTAAATATCTACCAATGCTAGTTGTTTGGACTTTAGAGGTATCCCCTATATTTACAAAAATAATAATCTCCTATGTGTACAAGAATAACACTGTACAAATCTCTCAGAAGTCAAAATATCCCTCAGTTTCTATGACATATTTATTACAGCTATGTCTTAAGTGATTTTGAACAAAATTTTGGGATAATTTTGTGTAAGTACTGAGGTTTTTTAATGGTAACTCAAATTTATAATCTCAGTTATGTTAGATAATTCAAAGAAAATACTTGCTTTGTACTTTTTTCAAACCATAAATGCTGTAGAACTGGTTTTATTGACTCCAGTTCGAAGAAATAACTGATAATGAACAAACACATTTTAAAGTAACAGATTTTGGAACTCATTAAATGGCTGTGATTCCAGGGTGTTATTGTGGGATGGCTTTTAATTTGCTGTCTAATTTGGGAAGCCTAGAAAGGGGCGTATTAAACTTTCCACAGTTTTAACATACTTTCATCTCTACCTTTCAAAAATACCATGTTAAATCTTACCTACAGTTTCATAATGGAAAATTAGTATGTTGCAAATGTACTTTTTTTTCTGCCTATGCAAGACATTTTGGAATCAGAATGCTAACTGTAATAAGGAGAATTTACTAGAGAATTTTCAGACATGGGAAAAGGTTTCCATATGCAAAATGGTTGTGTTTTTCTGGTTTTTTTAATTCCTTTTACTATATCAGAACTGTATGCAAAGAGATTATAGCATGTGAGGTCTGTTTTTTTTTTTTCAATCCAGCTGTGGCTTTTCCATACCACTATTTGAACTGAATAGCTATTTAATAAAGATTGAAAAATTAGTGTTGGTAGTAGGGAGTTAAGCTTTCTCTCCATAGGAATCTGTATTTTATCTGTTACACCTGGAGGGGAGAGAATTCCAGACCATAGCGTAAAAGATGGGTGACTTAACTCTTGGAGAAATGGATTTGTAGTACATTCCTCCTGACTGCAGTACAAAAAAGGTAGTCTCTGAGAATTGTAGTGACCTGAATCACAGAATCACAGACTTGCTTAGGCTGGAAGAGGCCTCAGGAGGCTGCTCAAATCAGTCAGCACTGAATTAGAACCAGGTTGCTTAAGGCTCTGTCCAGTCAGCTCTTGAATAACCTCTGAGGGTGAAGATTCCACAGCATCTCTGAATAATCTAATTTACTGCTTAATTATCCTCATAATGAATTTCTTCTTTATATTTGGACAGAACCTTCTCTCTTTCGGTTAGACTGTTGCCTCTCATTGTTCTGCTGTTCTCCACTGTAACAAGGCTAGGTCCACTTTCTCTGTAACCACCTCATAGGTACTGGAAAGGTATTAAGTCCCACAAAACCATTTCTTCTTTAGCCTGAGCAAATAGAGTTACCTCAGAAGGATATCTGTTCCAGTCCTAGCCTTCTTGGTGGTAGCTCTCCACTGAGTATGATCAAGTTTATCAACATGTGTCTTGTACCAAAGCTGAATGAGCTGGAGGAGGAGACAGAATATGCCCTCCAGGTGATGTGCAGTAAGCGCCAACTTGAAGGCATTGACCCCTTCCCTCAAACTACTGGTTGCTCTACAGCCCAGTGTGCTGCTGGCACTCAGTGCTGTCACACCATGCTGCTGGTTCATGTTCAGCCTGCCATAAATGAGGTTGTGCAAAGCAGATCTGTGACCTGGTATGGACCAGTGCACAGGTTTGGTCCTTCCTGTGTCAAGGACTTTGCATTTGTCTTTGCTGAATTTTGTGAGGTTCCTGCCAGCCCGTACCGATAACCTAGATAGGTCCATCTGGATGGCAGCCCCATGTTTCAATGTATGGTGTCCATTCCACTGTGTTGTCCTCTGCCTTCTATTCTTCCCAGCTTGGTGTCACCCACAAACTCTGTAAGGATACTCCTCTGTCTCCTCCTCCAGAACTGATAAGGTACTGAAATGAGCAGGTCCTGGAATGCCTTAGAAATTCTACCCTGAGCTAGAACTGCCTGAGATATTGCAGTAGGGCTGTGAAATTGTGGATTTGTTACACCCTGGTTTTAATTTGTGGGAATATGTATTTGAAACCCATTTGAAAGGCATGAAGCCTGTGTAAAATTAGGAGGAGAGGGAATCCAGCTTCTCTTCCTGCAGTTCAGATTTTTACACCTGAAATAGTGGTCCACTCTATACCAGTAGTATTATAATTTATCAAAACAACAGTCAGGGTCTCTGCTAAATAATTTTTAAATCCTGATTTGACAGCAAATGTGGCCAACGTGTGTTCTTTATGCTGAGAAAGTGTCTAGAGGTTCGTTGCTTAATCGTATAATTTCTGTTCATAAAAGTTGAATTCAGAAATTAAATGCTCATCAATACAGGTGCAATTTTCTAATATGTATTGATGCACCTCTGATTTGATTTAAAAACAAGATACAAAAATATGTGTAGCCTAACTTGAAGTATAGGAATGGTTATGTAATCATACAGGGCTGAAGGGCTGAAAAAACAGGTTTAAATATAGTTACCTATACTGTAGAAAAATACAACATAGAGTATGCCCACCTGGGAATGTTGCTGACTGGTGCTGGAAAACTGAATGAAGAGACACAGAGATAAATGTTAATTTAAAAAAAACCCCCAAACCAAACAGTTTCAATCAAAAGAATTATGCCCATAAAGTGTACTAAGCTGATTGGAGTTTTTTAAATTATGTTAATTCCGATCTACAAATTTCTGCCGCTTCTATTTGTTTCACATTTGGTAGGTGGAATCTACCTCTTGCATAAAGCTAGGTAAAAGTTTTGCTTTCATACCAGTAATGCTAACTGGTCCCTCACAAAATGCACGTCAGATTATTGTTATTCTAACAGTATAGCTTTGTTATGAATAAAATAATTTTCTTGAGATAAAATGCTACTCAGCTGATTAAGTGCTTAAACACTTTCTTGCCTGTTGCAAAGCACCATCTACACTTAAATGTGGTTGGTGCTTTAACTAGATCAGTGTCTGGAGACCAAGTGTGTAGTTTTTATCTCTGATATGAGAAATTATTCTAGAAGACAAAAAAGAAAGTGCTTTTCCTTTCTTTCCCTGTAAATTACACCAAGTACTTCTACGTCAATCCATTCGAGAGTTTCATAATGAAATATGCAGTGAATTCAGATATGCTAGCTCCTTTCCATTCCTCTTAGCTCTGTAATGGGGTTTTAACGCTTTTCTTAAAAACATTTTACTGCTGAGAAAGCTTCAGCCAGGGCTAAAATACTGGAGTTTTCTTTTTTTTTTTTTTTGAAAGCATGAGCGTGTTCTCTCTTTTGCCTGGCTGCCTTGTGCAACCTTCAGTTCTGGGCTCTGAAACATACGGGTTAAGAGTTGTATTCTTACCTGTTTCCTCTTGTGATATGTTTCTTTCAGTAAACTGAATCAAGGGTTCTCATTGTGGATGGGCTTTTCTGTATTTGAGATTCTCCCATCAATATTGATTCTCCCATCTTCCTTACTTTTCAGTAACATGTTTCAGTAAAGTAAGTGGTTTTGGCATTATTTTTTCCCGTATTTAGCTTTCCCATTCTTAAGTAGCTTTATACATGGCCAAGCATTAGTGTGACATTCTTCTTTCTTAACTTTGTCAACTTTTCACACCAAAGATACGTCTTCTATTAAGAAAATATCAGAAAGATATATCAGAAGTACTACAGCAAGAATGGACAAAAGTATGCTACATACATTTCAGTAGCTGTTGTTTATTTTTCCTACTGCAAAGACTTCTTTTTTGAAAAATATGTTGAGGTTTCCTCTTCAGAGTTTGTTTCTGTGATGGTGTTCTCCTTTTTAAACTGTCAAAAGTATATAGGAGGAACTTTGACTTACATAAAAATGTAAATATTTCCTTCTGATGTAGTTATTATTCAAATTGTAGTTTTCAGGAAATGACAAACTCAGTTTTAACATACTGGTCTAAAAATAGTGAGTATACTGCTGTTGATGGAGTGCTGAGAAAACTCCCTGAGCTCCTGTGCACATCTGTAAATGGCTTTGGATCAGGCTTCATTCAGAGGCAGTTACTGCTCCATCTTTATTTGCCCGTGTAAAGGTGCTTATTGCAGAGCTGATGTGCATCCACATTAGCAAAATCAGGAAATGCTACTTTCTTTCCCCAGCACAAGGATTACTGGCCTGTTCCACAGCCTGGGTAATCCTTGCATTAGAAGATTTCCTGTCAAATGGATGCTGGAAATTTCTACAAGAAATAACCTGCACGTACCTTGTATCAGTTTCCAGAAAGAAGGGAGATAAACTTTCAGCACAGAATCATTTTACTCAGCTCCCTGTCAATTGATATGGTCCTGAACACCCTGTCTAACAGCTTGTCTGTCAGAAACAGAGTGGAGGTAAATTTCACATGACTCCCTCTTAATTTGCTTTGGTAATTCTTGTATTCAATAATACTAGTAAGGCTACCATGACATCTAGTGGATGGTAAGGGATGTTAGGCAAGATTTAAAAAGCACTTAAAAAGCTAATGTGTGGAAATCCAAAAGAATAAAAAGAAATATCTTACCAAGGAGGGAGAAAAGAGCAGAGGGCACCTTGGAATGCAGTTCAGGGTAATGTTTTATGCCTCCTCTTCAATCTGTAGATACTTGTTTTTCCAAAGGAGCATGCTTTCTTTGACTCTTGAAAACTTTGACAGGTTAAGACAGCTCTCAAAACTGTGGTCTTAATGGGACTGTGCTGTAACTCACGCAGGCCTCACAGAGAATTGGGGGAGATCTGGGAGTTTCTGCCTAGATCCATTGTCTGTGTGCATCCTGCCACTCACCACTGGTCTAGAAGAATTGGTACTCCTGTACTCCAAGTGGGAAACCTATGCTTTAAACAAGTTAGAAACTGCTCCACGCGAGCATGTGGATAATCTCATAGTCCAGACTCGCTGCAGCCCTCAGACAGCCAGCTACTGAGGGTGCTTCTCAGTAAGGAATCCCTCTTGTTCTGGGCTGCTCCCTATTCTCTGCAGAGATGTGATCCTGATGATGAGTTGGTGCATTTGTTCTGTCCACATTGGTCATTGTAGTGTTGTGTGAAGCCTGGCCATGAAAACAAATGCCTAACATTCAGCTGTTCGTTAGGAGCCTTTGGTTTTGGTGAGCTCGTTCAGCCCAGCCCACGCCTTCATCATTATTTTACTCTTTGTTTAAAAGATTCTGAATATAATGGAGGAAATTCATTAAAGACCATTTACAATTAAGAGCTACTCAGCAAAACAGGCAAATAAAAGCAACAGAACAAATCAGTGTTTTCAAAGTATTTTCAATAGGACACAGTAGGAATACTAACAAGTGTGAGTTTGTTCTCTGTTTTGTAATAAATGTCTTACTGAACTTTTTTATCTCTCTTTTGGTTCCTTCTTAATTTTTTTTCTCCCATGGTGTTGTGTTTAATTGAGTTAAAAAAATCCATCTAGGCTAATGTTTGAGGCTAATGTTCATATCCAAAGAAACCTGTCTACCTGATCCTAAACTTCTAATTGAAATTTAATGTCACAAGTTTTTGTTTGGCAGTAAATCTGGAGAAGATGGAAAGACTTCTAATTCTATTTGTCAATGGATGAAAAGAACATTAAATTCTTAGTACTGTGCATGAGTAAAAAGTTTAATTTGAGATTTGGAAGTTCACACTTCCAAAACTGGTAAATAGAAATCTAAGCCAAATCCAATAGTAATGCCATTCCCAAAATGAAATTTTACTCCTATATTTATATATGTTTTTGCCTTGAATGTAAGATAAAGATTCTGGCAAGGATCTAGTTTTAAAACACTTCCCTTAGCCTCTTTGCTCTGTACTTGCTCGAGTAGCTTTTACTTTTGGCTCAAAACCAATGAGAACAGCGAACCCTGAAAGGAACGAGAGAGAACTTATCAGATGAGGCAAAATTTGTTTGAGATTCAGCAGGTGATTAAAATTTGAGATTAAGGGCAATGATACTTCTGTGTTCCAGGAAAAATTAGTCAAGGTGTGTATATAATCTTTAAAATCCTGACAGCATTATGACAAATAAATGAATGAAGCTCTAGTCCCATTCCAAAACCTTTTAAAAATATCAGGACATTCAAATGCACTTGTTTTTTCCCCTGACCATTGAACCTGCAGTTTGTTGGATTAAAAGCATTTGTTCCAAAATCCAAACAGATACAAATATGCAAAATACCTAGGCTAATCCTTGCTGTTCTGTGATTTTTGCCTAGAAGTTTGACAGATTCCTAAACTGGAAAAGAGAAAAACTCCATCTTTTTAAAGCAAGAGGGTAAGTTTCCCACCCTCTGATATCTGCACCTTCCTTCAGGGTTGCTCCAAAACCAGGAGGAAATCAGGACCAGTTAGATCCCAGACATTGTTAAAGATTTCAGAATGCCTTGTATATACACTTCATTTTCCTCATCAGAAAACTGTTCGGTTTTGAGATAGGGAAGGGGTTCTAAATGCTGCTTTTTCTTACCAGTCAGAGAGGGCAAACTTTGATGTAGCTCTCCAGTTCCTAGCATGTCACAAGCCTCGAGCCAAGTACAAAACGTTGTAGTAGCAAACAGCTGCTTTCCAAATCTCTGCGGAGTCATCTGCCGTGTAAGCACTGCACAGCCAGAGACTGTGCATCTGCTGACAAATCAGTCCTTCTCTTCAAAGACGTATCTCGAGGGAGAGTTT
This sequence comes from Coloeus monedula, assembly GCF_965178545.1. NCBI lineage: Eukaryota > Metazoa > Chordata > Aves > Passeriformes > Corvidae > Coloeus > Coloeus monedula. Next base: position 69,512,104 of record NC_138782.1, read on the forward strand.
TAGGGTTGTTGTTGCCATTATTAGCTGGATAAAATGGACCTGTGCCGAAGGTCCCTCCCGCTTCTGTGCTAGGCACCTCAGAAACTCGTTTCCTTTACTAATGTCTGATGGGTGTGCATAGGGTTTGTTCTTCAGAAAGGTAAGCAGCACCTCTGGGAAGTCATTCTTAAAATGAAGCAAAGACTGTGTAGCAATCTCGATCTGCTTCGATAAGACAGGTAAAGTAGGCGCTTTCCCAGTTAGGGTCTCAGGTTTTACGTGAGAATTCCCGTTTGCCAGCAGTGTTTTGAAAATTCAGTAAACTGTATAGCAAAGTCAGATTGTGACACAATTTGACATTGAAACATCAGTGAGGGAAAAATGTTACGTAACTGATCTTTGGGTGTTACGAAGACTGATGCTGAAATTCAGTGTCAAGCCTCTCTAATCTGGTTGAAAGTAATTTTTATTTCAGAGAAACCATAAAATAAGAGAACTTCCATGCATTCAATAAATTAATGTCCTGCAGGAAGCAAGGTAACTGAATGAAAATGTGAAAATGACACTGGTGCAGTAAATGTCCTTCTCAAGGAAAATGACACCATTTCGTCGCCAAGAATGGCCCCTGTGACAGCTGTGATGGGAACACAAACAACTGTTCATTACAATAAGCAAACACAAAGCTTGAACAGTTTCAAATCACTAAATCTATTCTTTACTGCAACACATTTGCCCAACTAAACTGAAAACTCAGCTCTTCTAGGAGAGATGTTGAAAGAGAGCTGGGAATTCCAATCTTGTCCCATGTACTGCTTGCAAAGTCTTTCAGTCCTGCTGAGTAGCCTGCAATGATCAGTGGGTTCTAAAGATGGTACATATAAAGATGTAGATTCTATTCTCTGCTGCACCTGTGCTGGTCCTCTGGGTCATGGTAAAGCTCTCTTGGTTACATCTGAGGCTTAGCTTTGCATATGCTGAGGGTGGAGAAGATAGTACTTCTACTGAAAAATGAGACAGCAAAATCAAGTGAAATCAGGTTATATACATATATACCAAGTAGAGATGTGTTTTCAGAATTTTCTTTACTTTCAAGAAGTAAATTAATTCACTTGCACACCCCATATCTACAAAGCCTGATTTCAGAGAGAATTGAGCAAGGGTTTCTAATACCACAGTAACATCACAAACCAAATCTTGAATTCCAACCTGTAGAAACAGAGTGATAGTTAAACCCACCTTCTTCCTTGTTTTTTAATCATCACTTTTCTCCATCATAGACATACAGACAGTGATAATTATGCCTGCAGTCTTTTTGCTTCTTAACATTTTTCTTCTCCAGAACATGGATGTACCTTGATGCGGAAGTACTCATAAGGATGTCTGGAATTTTTATGAAATTTCTTAATAACACTTAAACCAGTGTTATTTTGGAGTTCTGCATTCTGAATGTGTTCTGTATACTTTTGAATATGGAGCTGCATCTGATTAAATTGCTACACGTTTTGCTTGAATCACCCCCCATACCAATTGGCTAGCCTATATAATTCTATTTTTACTTGGAACTTCTCTTCAGTGTGGTACAATGCAAACTTTTCTGCTTCAGGTGTAAAGTCTAAGTATTTCTTAGTTGTACCACAGTGCTGCATAGATACATCCAGCAATATAAAGTCCCAAATGTTCTAGGAAGTGAACGTTTATTTGGCAGGAGATCATTCCTGCTCGTAACAGCTTTGTTCCTAAACAAATCAAATAGATGGGAAAGGAAGCACAGAAAAATTGGGTGGATTTGTTCAGACTGGCAGTATCAAAGTCCGGTGTTGGAGTTGGAGCTGTAAGATGCTGATCTCTTGCCTTGTCTGCTGGAGTATGATGCCTCCTAGTGTTTCTTTCTTGTGTAGAAAATTAATGCTTATAACTCTCCTGTAATTTTAATAAGTTCATTTTGGATATTTCACAATAATATATTTTTATGTTGTGCCTTTTTTTAGATTCTTGAGACTGAATAACAATTTATTTTTGTCTTTTGGCAAAGTGTTATCTAACAGTTCCCATCTATAGGCTTTCAGGCTGATGTCAAATACTTGCTGTCTCCTGGAGAAAGCCATTTTCTTGACTGACCTGTGACAAAAGGGGAAAGTGGTCGTGCTGGATTTGAAATTGTTCTCACTTAATTTCTGATGACTCTGTCTGTGCATGTGTGTGTGTTTATCTACATGGTTCATATATATAAATACACAGGCATTTTTATATACATATGAACTATGCATATTATTTGTATGATCAATAATATTTCATAGAGCATTTACTTGGCAATATGTTGGGATTTTTTGCTTTTCATTAGTAGTCACCACTAGTATAAGTGGTACATTAAATCATTTTATTGCTGGAGACTTTCAGGAGTAGTCTTTTATGTACCCATTTGGTTCTGAATTTTAAGAAAGATGAAGTATTTTAATAGAAATGTCTTCATTAAAGACTAAACTAATTTTCTGCCCTTTAGCAGTGAAATTTGATCTTTAATATGATGTATTTAATATGCTTGTGGTGTTCAAGAGACACAGCTGATTGTTGATTGTGCCCTTATATAGTGTCTGTTCATGTACTTAATGATTTCTTCCCAAAATTATTTTGCCATAAAGGAGAAGAGAAAACAAGTGGATAACTTCAAAAGTCTTCAGCTGTGTACCATATGTCTATATAGTAACATTATGTTAAAGAGATAATGCTATACTGTATGTCAGAAACATAACATGGTAAACGACATCATTCTGTTCTGTGTTCAGTAGCTTATAGACTAAGTCAAAGCAACATACTCATATTTTTTCCAGATGGCTTTCAACTTATTTTTCTCTGATGGAATTATAATTAATGTTCTGTGTTTACCCTTCCTTCCTTATCCCTTTTTCTTTTACTTAGTTGATTTCTGAATGTTTCCCTTTATTCCTATGATCTTTCCTTCATAGCGGCACTGTCTCGGTGAAGCTTTGCATAAATCTATCAGCAATGTAAGTGATTTGCACTTACAGCTTTTGAACAGGGCATGCTTGCACTAATCAACCTGCATATCCTGCAGTACTGCTTTACAGCTTTACCCCATGAAATGGGAGACATGGTAATATTTGAGACGAGAACATGTGCTGCTATCAAAAGCTTGTGTACTGCATCCCCTCATCTGTGTGACTGTGTGCATATCACTGGCGTCAAACACTGTGTACGTGGTCATAACATGAGCAGCGATTTTATGTCACTGTTAATGCAAGCAAGCTTGTGGGCAGTGCAGACATGGATTGCAGAGCTTTCTACAAAGCATGGGATCGATGCTCTATTATAATTTGCGGTTTTGCAGTGTGAGTCATAATTGTAGCCAAACTACTCTTTCTATTTTTTTTTTTCTAATTCTCACTGAGGTTTTTAATGTGCTGAAAACCTGGGATAAAAGTATTGAAAGTTCAGAGAATAGTGTTCAGAGCTGTTTTCTTTTAAATCCTCAGTACAGAGGTGTACAGAAATGGTGGTCCAAAGACATGCAAAAAGAGGCACTAATGTTCTCAAAAACATGCTCTTAAGGATATCAGTATATGCACTGAATAATCAAAATAATATTTAAAATCACATGCTCTTCTGAAAAGAGTCATATTTCTAACTTTTTTTGTACTTTCCAAAGTTAAAACAAATTATTAGAAGGGGGGACTAATCTGACTTGCTTGCTAGAATCATTTAATCCTCATTGTCCTTTATTTTCTGTATGGTCTATTGATTGAAATAGACCTCTCCAGACATTGACTCATTTCAGGCTGTGGTTTTGCCGTCACTTTAATCTGGTGGAAGGATGAACTACTCCTGCTTATTCCTGATCTCTTCGAAGACGGCTTCTTGGCCAGATGTCAGACTTCTCTTGGTCATCTCAGTTAAAATGTTTTCTGCATTTCCACGACAGAAATGAAAGAATCGTTTTGCCCTTGGCCCATGCTCGACATGTTTATAAATTATATACTGATAATTGTCAGAATTTGGAGCAGGAATTTAAGTGAGAGACAGATTTAACTTCAAGCCAAAAATACTTCTTTTTTATGTCATCTTAATAAAAATTTGCCTAAGTTACCATGGCTGACTCCATTTGACTGTTATCATGAAAGGCTTGTTAGAGTGTGATCATTACATTTACCTGAGGTTCTGCAGGACTGAGCAGGACTTCCCCTAGAATTGTACCCCCTGGTGGCCAGGGTGAACGGGACAGGACAATGGTGAGAAACCTGAGGGACAGAAACACGGTGAAAGGGACAAGTGAGAATAGGCTTACAAATGAAGAGAAGGACCAGGTAGGTATGAGGTTACAGAAAGGTGGGAAGGAGAAAAGGGCCCAGCAGTAAACGTGAGTTGAATTAGAGTAGATGGGGATGTGAGTAGACCAAAGGGAAGTTTAGGCAAAATAGCTTATTTTTTTCCTGGAGAGGGAAGACAATAGCACATTGCAGTACTAGAAGATGATGCATATATGAAAATTCAGAGCTGGCCATGCTGGCAGGTATATGGTGCAAACTCACCACTTCAGGCTGAGTTTCTAGGGGTGAAGAGAAAAAATACAGTATATATTATATATAGGTATTAAATGAAGTGTTACCACAGTGAAGGTACATTATCAGTGGAGTTACACTGATGCTCAAAATATTTTCTTTTACAGCTTGTTGATAAAAGAGTAAGGTAGGAAACTTTGCAGCTTGTAAAAGCTTATTCAACATAAAATAGCTGCAAAAGGCCAAGGGGCTTGGCAATAAAATGGCAGATGAAATTCAGTGTAGATAAATGCAAAGTGATACATAAGGAAAAAAATTGTCACTTTTTCTGTAAAATGATGAGCCTCACCTTGACCTGTTACAACTAGAAGGTAGGTTTGGGGACTGTGATATTCCATGAAAACATCACCTCAAAGTTCAGTAGGAGTCACAAAAGCAGGTAAAACTTTAGGAATGTAGGAGAGAAACAGAGAACGTAACATGTAAAACCATATAAATCAGTATGTAAAAATAGAGTTTACTCACATTTCAAATACCTTGTGCTGTTTTGGACTCCTAATCTTAAAAAAGAAATAGTAGAAAAGGGGTAAAAGTAGAGAAATGTGATCATAGATATGAAGTAAAGTTCCTACAAGGAGCAACTCACTGAGCCAAAGCAGTTTAGTATGGCAAAGGGTGTAAGGAGGGAAATGATGGAGAGCTATGGAAACATGAGTAGAATACAGCACATGAAAAGGGAACTTCTCTTGATTCCTTTCCATTACAAGTATTGGAGATCATCATGTCAAATTGGCATGTCTGCATGGAACCTGACACAGGATATTGTGGATACTAAAAGCTTTTATGGGCTCAGATAATAGTTGTTATTATTTCTTCTATAAATCTGCTCCCAAATACCTCTTCTGGTTTAAGAAAGATTGCCAGTTCCAGGTGGATTACAGTCAAGCTCCCTACATTTATGTCTTGGCTTTTTTTTTCTAGGGTAATCCTGGTTGGCCCTTTCTGGAGGCAGAACCAGAGATCAGACAAAACTTTGGTCTGACACTGTACAATTTGTATGTGAAATTTATATTTAATGTACTTAGTAAAAAGTTTTGCAGAATGTAGTGTAGGCCTTCAGTACCCTCTAATTGTAGCTAATCTCTTTCAAAGGTATCTGAAGTACAGTAGTGTTTATACAGTGTACATTAGAGTGTAGCTTCCCAGACACAAAGACCTGGTGAATCTGAAATACAACGAGCTATGCTTATTTCATTTAAGTTAGTTTGATTTTTGTTTTCTTTTGTTTGTTTTACTGCTAATTTTTTTTCTGTAGCTTTTTTCTTTCAAATCTGCTTAAGCTGTGTCTTTCTGAAAAAAAAACCCTTAATCCATATGTTCAGCAACAATGTTCGTGCTACAAGTTGTACTTGGTATGCTGCTATTAATTTTTGCTAATTGGTGGGTTTAAATGTTCTCTAACTCAATAACTTGATGTGCAATGTCGTTACGAATTTGACATCATTAATTTTAAGATATACTGAATCAAATGACACTATCAGAATTTCATTTATAATTCCATATTATGTAATGCTCTGAGGCTTGAAAAGTATCCTTACTGATTCAAATTCTTTGTCACTTGTCAATTTTATTTTCCTTCCTTTGAGTCACTGTAGCAAAATTCTCTTTTGGTTAAATCTTGTTTCCAGAATTGGAGGGTATCTCTCATGTTTGGCTTTAAAGGGAATATAGGTTTAGTACTTTCAGTCTGAAAAGATTCTATCTGATGTGAAGAACAAAGTATAGTAGTATTATAAAAAGAAAATGGGACCAAAAAAGGAATATAGTGTACTATAATACTTGTTGGATGAAAAGCATCGTTTGTAAAAGCAGATACTTCTAAGAAAATGAGTTATTTGTGATTCATATTGTTTAGATCTTGGAAACAAGCATAAAAATCACTCTCATAGTCTTACTGAACTAACAAAAAAGTGTGTGATGGGAAATCCATCAAGTGTTACTTTTTATTTGTGATGTTGAGTGGTACCATTTCTTTCTAAATGAGAAAAACACTAGTAAGGTAGGACCATGACATATGAAAAGATTTGAAAATCAATGTAGATGTCACAGGCTGTCCTCCCCTATTCCAAGTGCAAGATTATCCTTGCAGAATGAAAGACAGTTTAACAATCAAGTGTTTGATTTCAAACCTTGATAGTGTCATTTTTATTGATCTTTTATATAAAACCTAAATAATTTTTGATAATTTGGCCTTTAAAAGTTGTGTTACAAGTAGTGCTGCAGTATGAACTGACCAATATGATAACCCTTACAAAACCATTAAAATGTAATTATTTTATCTCTGATTAAATATAATATAACATTAACAACAAATTCAGTAGATGGATGACATTGCTTGTCTTTTAGCTAATGCTCTGGCTCTAAAATTTCAAACGTTTTCTTCTTCTGAATGTCTTCTTTGCAGCTGATGTTAGTATCAATGACTAATAAATATTTGCTGTTCTGTTGTGGGTTAGATCTCCTTACTGAAGCAGAATCTGGAGATGCAGCTTTCCCAGTCACAGAGCTCTTTGCAACAGCTACAAGCCCAGTTCAGTCAGGAGCGACAGAGGCTGACTCAGGAGATCCAGGAATTAGAAGAAGAGCATCAGCAAAGGCATAAGTCACTTCAGGAAGCCCATATCCTTGCCTTTCAAAACATGGAAGAAACAAAAGAGCAAGAACAAAAGGCATGTTTATATGGTTATTCCAAATTCTGCAGAGAATATTGCTATGTTAGCATTTTACGTACACAGTTGCAATTAGTAAAGAATTATCTGCATAACTACTAAATTTCCTTTTCAGCTGATGCATTACAGTAATACTGTTATCCAGTTCAATCTGAACAAGACATAGTGAAAATTTTTCTAATACTGGCATTGTTTCGTGTCTTGAGTTATATGCACGTATATAGGGGGGTGTGTGTGTATATATGTAAAATTATTATCAACACATGCATTTCTTTACAGTAGATTGACACTGTTACATTTAATATTATATTCTTGTTTTGATTTTGAGTAGAAATTTTCCATTATAGTTAATTTTGCCTGTATTTTCTGTCAATAGACTCCTTTGCAATGTATTTTATGTTTTCATTATGTTAAAAATTGTATAAGATATGTTCTGTGACTTGCAAGATAATTTTCATGCCCCACACAAGATACTTTTTTAAAACCTTGATGAAACCAGCTTTAAAACTGGAATTTTGGTAGTGCATGGTACGTAATGGGGGGGGTTCTTAAGGTTTTTTATGTTCAGCTCGAGTGTGCCTTTGCAATCAGTTTTCCCCACTGTGTGCCCTTACTGTACTTTGGTTCACATCATAGACTGGTCTTGGAGCATACAAAGTGCACTCCTTTTGTTCTAAATGAAATCAGAAGATGTGTACCAGGAACATTATGCTTCATACAATTCCATAGGGAGTAAACATGGGTGCCCTTAGGGAGCAGAAGTCCCCAAATGTGTATTGTGTGCACATTAAACCCATCTATGAATCTGCACCTTATTACATTGCTTGCTATTGTAGATATATCCATGGATTGATTTTTTTCTCTTTTCCAGCCGTGAGCCAAACGGGTTTTGTGCACAGGTAATCTTGGTAACCATCAACCACTGAAAAGAAATAATACAGTAGGGCGATTAGAAAATATGAGTAATACTAGTGCATTTCTTTTCTAGAGTATGTCAATGCCTGCTTTTTGTTTCCAGTTGTTTATTGTGGAATGTTTTATAAATTCTCAAAGTTGGTATAGAACAGATTTTGTCAATTTCAATTTAATAGGAATTAGAAGAGCGTTTACAACAGAAGCATTCGGAAGAACTTCATGCACTGAAAGAAACACACAAACAAGCCATGGAAGGCTTTAAATTGGAGATGGAACAGGAACTTCAGACTCTACGATTTGAGCTGGAGGATGAAGGAAAAGCTATGTTAGGTATACTATTTTCAAATTTGAAAATGGGTCCAAAACCATTATTTCTACTCATGCAAATATACATGCATGTGTGTGTGTTTGTGTGTATTATACCACTGAAGTGTCTCTCAGAGTCATTCCGTGTTGACCTAAGTGTTCCTCTTAAAATCACTATAATCTTTAACAGGTAAGCCTAGACTCTTCACGTTTGAAATATCTCACCCCTAAGGCTCTTTTGGAAGGAGTAAGCAACCAAAGTTCCTGATGGAGAACTGATGTTTTCAAAAAGCAACAGGAATAGAATACAGGACAGTTACTTAGCTGATGTAAAGTGTGTTTTAGGTCAGCAGCAATACTAGATGGAGCTGGACTGTTACTGTTAATTAATGTAAACACGTCCACAATAAACTTTTCTCTTTGTTTATGGTAACCAGCTTCCTTGCGCTCAGAGCTCAATCACCAACATGCAGCAGCAATTGACCAGCTGAGGCACAACCATCAGCAAGAACTGGTAGCTGCCAAAATGGAGCTTGAAAGAAGCATAGAACTCGGCAGGCGACAGGTAGGAGGCATGGCTGGCAACTGGCTGTGAAATGGCATGATCAATATTCATTTTCCCTTTGCTGGGGGCAAGAACTGTTGTGAACAAACAACAAACATGTAATCCTTCAAAATCATCTGGCACCAGCAGCTAATGCATTCCTACCAGTTTCCTAACCTTCCTTGCTTAGCTTTTTCTGCCTTCCACAAACCTCGTTCAAAGCCCTCTAGAAAAGGCTCCTGAATTAAGGTAGTTTCCTCTCAGAACTGTGCAGCCATCTGGGAGCACATTGGCTTGCCATGGGAGGCAAGTGCCCATTCTTGCAAAATGTACTCATCCTCAGCTGCCAGCAGGAAGGAAGAAACTGTTTCTCTTTGAAGCCTAAGAGATGGCAAAAGAAGTGGTTGTTTATAATCAAATGATTGCTTCAAACTGAAGAAAAACGTAGACAAAAAACCCCACCAAAAGCAAACCCCCAAAGCCAGTATGAACTGCCTTTACTTTCAGCAGCAAACTGATTAATTCACCTTTTCTCTTTTATTTTTCATTTTATACACGATCAGTTTTTCTGCTAGTAGTTAAAAATTCAAAGTTTAAGCTCTATTGAAAGACAGGCTCCTGGAAATAAGAGGAGTGGAAAATTACTTCTTTATTTGCCTGTATAATAGGCTTTTCAAGACTGATTTACTGATACTCCAGCACCAAGGAGGAGTAGGTTTAGAAATATATTGACAGAAGAAAACAGGGTTTGTTGGACATAGCCTTTACCCAAAACCAGAGACAGTCAAAGGTGAGCCATTTTTTAGCTATTGCTTGCTGGTTTAACAGTGTGAGCACCAAAGGCAAAAACATGGTGCTGTCATGCAGGACTTTGGAGGATATAGTTTCAGTCATGTGTTGTTTAAGTCCAGGGTCTGGCACCTGAATGAAATGTCAGAATAAAAAAGTTTAAATTACAAGAACTGGTGTTTGATCCAACCAAATAGTGTGTACTTTTTGCCTCAGTATAATGATCTGCTAAACACAAGCTTTGGTTGTACTAAGGGCAAAGCAATTACAGATGTTTCCTGTGTTAGAATGCTCATCAGTTCACAGGATCAGAGTTGAATGAGATGCAGAGTGGTCTGATCAGGATGATTATATTTGCTACTTTTTGAAATATTTAAATGCGTAGATGTTAATTTTTCCTTTGCTTTTTCTTATAAATTTAACATAGTCTTTATATAGGGAGATACATAGTTATTTTTAATGGTCTGCTCTTAAAGATGCCCTATGAAATTCGTGCACTAGGATATATTTGCATTTCCTGGAGGCATGAAGGCACAAAACACAATTATACATAAAACTACTTTGGAATATCTGCTGTTTTTCTCTGTGCAAACTATGCAGTCATTAATTATTGTGAAACTGTAAGAAGTGGAATAAATGAAAATCGAAAACTCTGAAAAAGCTGTTTTCATTACAGACATTTCTAAACCAAGCAGACTCATTATCAAAGCCATTGGAATGGGCTCCAGCTGAGTTTCCCAGATATTAACCTCACTGGAATTTCTTATGCAAAAAAAAAGAGACTTTTCTTGATTTATTGGACGCCATATAAATATAACATAAACTATTTAGCACATATTCTGCTGCAAGATATTTATGACCCTTGTATATATTTGGAAGATAGGAGACTTCTGAATTAGTTTTTGTTTGTGCTGGGCATACATCTTGAGCAATTTTCTCCCATTGAATGGGGCTGTAAGGGAAAAAAGTTTCTCTGGATTGTGTGCTGACGAGGCAAGGAAAAGGAAATGCCCAGGCCCTGGATTTTAGTGGTACCTGGGATTTTTTCTTGTTCGTGTGGGCAAAAGGAAAATGTGATGAGCTACACCAAATTTAATAGGCAGTGGTAATCATGGGTTTTAACTTTCCTTGCAAGTGGAAATCATTTATTACATAACTTTGATTTCTTCTTTCTTTATACTTGTACACAATAAAAAAGCCCTTTGCTTTGATTATAATTTGTGTCAGCATCAAAAGCTGAAAAAATTGTGTATTGGATGGAAAATTCTGCTCAGCTGAATTGTCTTCCAAAAGCAAGTATTGTAGGCATCACTTCTAAGAAACAAGCCTATCTAAAATATTTTTTGCTGCTGCTACTTATATCATAGGAAAAAGAATTTTTATGCCGAATATCAGATCTACAAGATGAACTTAGACACCGAGACCATCATATAGCTGAACTGGACAAAGAGATTCTGCATCTTCATGAAAATATAAGCGCATTGACAAAGGAATTAGAGTTTAAAGGGAAAGAAATTCTTAGAATACACAGTGAATCCAACCAACAGATCAGGTATGAATTTTTCCACTCTAAATTCAAACCTGTATTGTTTCACTTACTCTTTAACTTTGAAAAAAGATTACCATTTTCAGTTTTAAATTTATCCTCTTAATCAAGTCATGTTACACATACCATTTAGTCTTCAGTAAAGCTATGCCCTTTACTAGTAAAGTGAGTGACTATGCTGTGCAGTTAAGTGGCATTTCAGTGACACATTTTGGCATATTTTAGTAGCAGTTCACTCAAGTGTTGGATTTTGGTGGGTTTTTTTTCAAATTCATTATGTTGGTTTATTTTAAAAAGCATTAAAGGAGATGCATTTTCCATGAAATAAGCTAGAAGATTGGAGAACAGTAAGTAGTGGATTTTGATGAATCAGTAATTCCTTCTGTGTTGTCTGATATTATGTAAAAGCCGTTAGAAGCATGGCAGAAAATCATGATGAACAAAAAAGTCTGATTTTAGAATAACTCTTTTTTTAACAAAAACTAAATTAAACAGGATGCATGAGCAAGATTTAAGCAAGAAACATGAGAAAGAGCTGGATGTCTTGACAGCAGATCACATCAGAGAGAAACAAAGCATGCTGGCAGATTTTAATAAGACCCAAGAGCTGCTCAAGGAAATTAATTCAGCTTTACAAATTTCGTAAGTTTTGTTGCATTAAAAAAAATTGTATGTAGCTGCATTTGAGTGAATAGTTTATTCTGGTGTCCGTAAGTTCCTGAAGATGCTGCAGAGATGCAGATGTACAAATACCTCAATAAAGCAGGGGGCCTAATCTTGCATTCTTTAGGCAACACAATTCAATAATCTTTAGGGGAATTTAGGAGGTAAATTGTTAAGGGTTTGAGACCAAAAAATTTCAGGTAGGAAAGATACTAAATCTGTGTAGTTCCTAGAAAGTTGGAGAACACATGATTTCAAATGGTTTCTTTCTCAAACTTTAATATATCTTTTTTGAGAACACAAGAATTTCTTCAACAAGTTTATAAACAGTACGGTTTTTTACTGTACTGTTTACTACTATTAAGAAGTGAGATTGTAACATGAGTGATGCAAACATTTTCAGATTTGGTAGCATAAGGAAAATTAGTGTCTGAAATGGATTGTATGAGCATAACAATAACAGAAGGCTTAAGAGTTTCTCTTGAGCCAAAATCCCACCAGGGAGTAGACCACCTAATGGTGGCAGAAGTGATGTAATAGTATGTCACCAACCACTGTTTTCCACATCCTTCATTCTCTATCTCTGTGATGTTACCCATTTGGTCACAGTTTCTGGCTCAGGTTTCATAGCACATTGAGGGCTTCCTGCCACAAAGTTGTCACTGAGGGATTTGTATTTGCAGCACAGATGATTTATGGCAGGGAGAATTGGTTCTAAGTTTTTGATAGAAAGCTTTTCTAAGTATCAGTTACAAATGGACAGTAAAGCCAAAATGCATCTAGCTTTTTCTGGATAATGAGCCCTCAGAAACTGTCTTCAAATAAAATGGCTATAAAATTCTAGTTCTCACTCCCTTGTAGTTGTCCACATGCACATTCTTATGCCCTGATAAACGTGGTACCTCGCCGTTCAGTAAATTAGGTCTAAGCTACCTCTTGTTTGCTGCATTTATCTTGTATGAGAAACAGGCCTATGAGCAGCCACCAGAACTGTTTTGGAACTGTTTACCCCAAATGTTTTTCACATTAAGTTGTTTGCTTCTCAGTGTCCAGGAATTTTCTGAATTTAGCTTTTTCTGAATTTAGGTTTTCTTCACCTTGCTCTTGCTCAATTTAGAGCTTTGAGGAGGCAGCCAGTGGCCTAAAATCAGCAAGCATCATCCAGGGAGCCCTGAGCTGGCTTTCAGTGTGTTTTTTCTCTATTTACACTGAAGCAAGAAGCTGTCCAAAGAGGAAACTATGTAGAAAAGCTAACAAATTTAAAAAAACAAACTGAAACCAAACCAAACAAACAACAAAAACAAAGCAAAAAACCAAACCAAAACAAACAACAAAAAGCCTAAACAAGAAAAAAACAAACAAAAAGCAAATCCCAAAAGACCAACACACACCCCCCACCAACTCAGAGAAGTTTTATGTATCTGTTTCTCAAGTAACTGTTCCCAGGTTCAGCCTCACCTAAAGCGTGGCCTCATGAGTGTTTGTGAAATGGAGAATCTGTCTTCAAATAGTTGAGAGTGCGTGTCATTAATTAGGCTCTACAACTGAAGTCCCTAAAGTACAAATTATCTATTTGAAACAGAAAAAATCCCAGTTCTCGGAAGTATCTGAAAATAAAATGACAGCTGTGTGTAACTATGTACTATACTCTGGGGATCTATATACAATAGCTTAACCCAGCATAAAATGTATACACAAAAATTAAGCCAGCTGAGGCTATTTCTGTTCTGCTGAGTCAAATGCCTTCTCTGCAAGTAAAAACAATCACGTTGTTCTCATTCATATTGTTTTATGTAAATACATTATATAATCTCCTCAGAATATTTACAGGTTATTTGAAGGTTATTAAATTATCTATATAATTTAATATTAACTGCTTTTTCAGCTGCAAATCAATGTAAAAATCACGTAAGTTTCTCTTACGAAGAGAAAATATTTATCTGAAGTGAAAAATTATGTCTGCTTCCAGGTGTCTACAGTTTGTTTAATTCTTGTGGAATTAAGCTTGACCTGATTTAGATTCAATTGAATTAATAGATTTTTCTCAGCGTTTGATAGGGATTTTTTTTCTTTTTTTCACTAAGTTTGTTAAATTTCCTGAACCTGTTCTGATACTTGGTTCACTAATCTACATGAGGGCTGAATATGTGAGACACATATTTGGTACTTGCCTTTGAAACTATATTTAGCATCATGAGCATGTTATTAGTTTAAAAGAGACACAATCTCTTGAAATTGTCATGTCTTTGAAACTTGTTCTTTAAGAAAAAGGGATATTTATGCAGTTACTCATAAAATTCCTCTCTCAGTTGGCTTATTTCACTTCTCTCCTTTAATGCTTTCCCACCAGGCATCTCGAATTTCCTCTTAGGTTTTTTTTTCAGTTGTTACATTAGATATCCTAATATCCAAGTGTTATTCCTTTTGTTTTGCTGCTCATTCCTTTATTTCATCTCTAATGGTACTAAATAGCTTTTGTGGAGAGGAGTTAGTTACCTATTAGTCTCCAGTGTTCTTGGGTATCTTTTGTTCCAGTATGTTCCACATGAACTGAGGAAATGCTGCCAGCTTTTTCTGTCTATTCAGTTTCTCCAGTGTCACAAAAATGCATCTTTATTCAGAGTAGTCTTCTATTAAAATAAATTTTGAAAATATATACTTTTGGTTTCCCTCATTAGGAAAGTGAATTGCCAGCTTTTAAAATTTACATTAGTATTAAATATAATGCTATGTAGTCCCTATATTTTATGTAAGAACCAATTTTAGCTATGTCTTCTGTAATTATGCTCTTCATATTGTGGTTTTGAATGCTTTTTTTTCAGCCTGATTTCCAAGTGGCCTTTTCCAAAAATGTAGTAGTGCATGCACAGGAAGGATGTTAAGTTTTTAGAATGTTCCCTAGATTATTAGCTGCTGGAGAAAAAGTTATGGTTATTGGGTTTTTTTGTTTTGTTTTGTTTCTTTACTATCTAAAGTGGAAGGAAAATATAGAAATTAATTTCCTTCAAGGTGATAAGAAAGTCATCCTCTGTTTTTACTCCCTGAGCTCTCTTTTGTACTTGGCAAAAATGTGACTATTCACTCATCATTTAATACTGGATCAGGCTAAAGGGGGTATTCTTCTTTTCTATAAAGTTTAGAAGAAATGGAAGAAAAATACAAAAACAGAGAATCAAGACCAGAAGACTTGCAGCTTATCTCAGAACTGAAAGACCTAATTGCAGAGCGGGACCAACTCATAAAGAAATTGATTGTAAGACTTCTATTCTCTCTTGTTGTAATATCTTGACAAATACAAAAGTTAATCTGATTCAAAGTGTTTGAAATGTATTTAAAGACCCAGTCCTGCTAGCACGTTATTCATATCCTTTAACACATTATTCCTCTGGTTTCAATGACTCATAATAGTAGAACTAAGTAGATACAGAGTGTTTTCCAAAATCAAGCATAAGACATTATTACAAGAAGTATTTTGGTACGTCCTTTATCAGATATCTCCTGCCTCCAATCCTGGGACAAGCCATATAAGTAATAGTCTCTTCTGCAAGGTTTCTAAGACCAAGATCCTGACCCACTGAGCTTCCCAAATTCAAAGCACAACACCCTCATTTGGGTTAGTCTGATTACATCCCAATTAAGAAGCAAGAAGGAATGAGGAAATCAAAGTTAATTAAAGATCAGAATTTAACTATACTGAGCCTTTTGCAGTACATAATCTATTAGGCTGTGCTGACTCTCAGGACCATAGAACTGCATAAATAGAAATTATATAGATTATTCCATATAATAATATATAAACATGAAATCAAATTTTTAGAATTACCAGATTATTTTAAAATGTAAACATAAATTTATTTGAGAACATTTTACAGGCAGATTTGGCCACTAACTGATTGAAAATGCATAAAAAGAAGTTTCTATCTGTTGTTCTTTTTAGGAGGACAAAAAGTTCTATCAGCTGGAACTAGTAAACAGGGAGACTAACTACAACAAAATGTTTAATGCAAGCCCTAATGTTGGTGTTATTAATCCATTGGTGAAGGTATGTTCCATGGACTTCATTGCTAAAGTAAAGAAAAAGAAATCTAAAGATAATAGTAAAAAGAAAAGATATATGTGTATGTGTGTGTGTGTGCGCCTGCATCTATACATAAATCACTCTTAACAGACATGTTCAAAACAAGGAACATAGTTTTCCATTTGTCTACTTATTTTTGTGTAGGTTTGTTTCTTTTGTGTTGTTGAGAGATCCACTGATGCTATTGCCCTGGTTTGCTTGACATGCGTGACATAGAACACAGTTCCTTATCACAAAACTGCAAATTTAAAATGGAAACATGACAGAAAAGCAATGGAGGTCAGAACTGTATCATGCAATAGAGAGCAGTGACACCCCTAACTGGTTTTAGTTTTGTAATTTTTCTTGGTTATTATGGAAAGTGCAAGGGCACTTGGCACTTTTTGGGAAGCACTCAGGGTGGAAGAGAATTAGAAAGACAGAGGGAGAGAGGGCACTAAAAGGAATGGAATAAGGGTAAAAAGGGGAAGGGGAAGTGTGTCTGAAGGGCATGGAATGAGTCTGAAGGGGGAAAGACATAGAGTAAGATTGGAGAAGTGGAGTGACAAACCAGTATGGACAGTGGAGGCTGCAAGAGACAGAAGTCAGTCTCTAGCCTTCTCAGTTACTGTCACCACCTATACAAGTGTAAGCACTTCAGTAGCAACCTTTGCCAGTTCTCTCCATCCTGCTGAAGAGCAGCCAGGGAAGGCTACTGTACACACAGGGATAGTAGCCTTCCTGCAACTTAAAAAGCCAGCAGCATTCCTTCATGAGGAATGTGAAAAGACTGTGGTAGGGAAACTAAAAGTACTATTTCTTTTCACCACTTCAGGAGTGTGTCCTCTGACATTTCCTTCCTCCTTGTGATAACACATAGGTTATTTCACTTGGAGTGGAAGGGGAAGAGATTTTTCCCAGCTGTAGAGATAGAGGAAGTTGGGAAGGTACTGAAGCAGAGGCTAAAACCCAAGGGGCACAGCCTGAGCAGCTCAGATGCTCAAGAGCTTCAGTGATCAAGGTTCAGGCTCATGTTATTTAAAAGGGGGTCTGGCTCCATTATTTGAGATCAGGCTGTGTTATTTAGCCAGCCTTACTGCAGTTTCGCATCAGATCAGCATATTTCACACTTCTGCACAAAATCTGCTGCAAAATGTCAGTATTCTCCTATGATTTTTACAAGCCCAGCAGCTCTCACAACCTTATCGGGATGCCTAATTTTTATGCTAACTGCATAAAAGAAATTACTGTGGGCCCATTAGAAACAATATCAGGACTTCCAGATACAATTTCAATGGTTGTTTGAAAATATTGGAAGTCTGTCTGAACCATTCATTTATAAAGATGTTAAATGTAACCATCTATTATATAACCTTGTGTTTTGTGTGAAATCTGAAGTGTTTGGGAAAAGTACTTCAGCATCAGATTTCCATAGTGATAATTCATATATTTCTATCACTTAAAATGTTTAGACTTTAAAAATGTCTTGTATGCCAGAACATTCTGATCTTCCATTTCATGAGTTGTGGACTATGTTACTTTATTTTGTCAAAGCACATACTGTGTTACTGGAGAATGAATTACAAAGAAACTGAAAATCTCATTCTCTTTTCTTTTTTTGGTAAAAAAAAAAAAAAAAAAAAGACATAAATTATGAGTTATACAGGCTTTGCATATTAATGCAAAATTACAGCCATTGCAGTATGTGTTAGAGCTTCTCTAATTTCTGCAATGGATCTGTTTAGTGTAGTATTACATTCTTACATCTAAAGTTTCTTAATACTTTGCATGAATTTCATGGAAAAAATAGACACAGTTTTCTCTCTCCAGATTTGACTGCTTCAGAAGATTGTTTTATAGAGACTATTATATAAATCATAGTATTTTTCTAAGCACTTACGTGGATACCATACATTTTCCAGAAATGAGCCACCTGTAGAGCACACAGATTTAACTAGTTTGTTTAACACACTTTTAATTACAGCATATATTGTCTTGCAGGTGTATTTTTTACATACAGTTGGTTACTTTTACCAAACTATTTCTTCTTATTTCTTGCTCCTTCAGCTACCACAGCAGACATGTATGAGACAATCTTAGTTTAATCCTTTGTAAGTGATGATCATTCACTGTGATGCTTAAAACCCACCTTTTTCTATTATAGTTTTCTGTTAAATTGTTGGGGTATTTTAACTGTGTATTGACAAACACACCCACGAGTATGTGTCTGCAGTTAGTATCATTTGCATCTGCCAACACTGGAGAGGTCAGGCACTGAAATCAAAGCTAGAAGAGAGCCTAAGAGAAGAAAGTGCAAACAAACAGTAGGACTCTGTCTGTCTCCGTCTGAACTCGTGCCCACCCTCAAATAGAGCAGCTCTCCTGTTTCAGGTGGAATTCTGCTGGAAAGTATTATATACAAACAACATGAGATTCCACTTGTCCTTCCCTTTATTTAGTTCAAATGTATGTAGTTTATAAGCCCGTAAGGGGTTTTTCTCCTAGCTGCTTTGTTAGGGTTGCGTATAAGTAATTGAAAGAAATTATTTATTATATTTATTATATATTCAAATAATACATAATTCATTGTATTTCTGAGCAAGGGATTTTTCCATTGCTCTGGGTATGTCAAAAACCCTTATTTTTGGAAATCAGGTGCTTTTAATTTTAGTATTTTATTGTGGACGTGAAAAATATGATAGAAGTCAGAACATACACACCATGTCAGGCAGCCATCTAAAAAAAAGTGATAGAATTACTTGAAACATCCTTCTGCATTAAAATATCTATGAAAACAGAGAGGATGAATACTGACTCCCTTGTATAATGTGTTCTGGAATGTAAAACAGTGATATAAAAATAGATTTCCTCAATATTTTGAGTCCCTTGAAATACTATCAAGAGAAGTACAGAGAGTATTATAAAAAGAAGCCTGTTCAGTTGTGCCATCTGGTGTCTAGAAGTGGCAGCTGTGTTAGCATCAAATCCAGGCCTTTTCTTTGTGCAAGAAACTGGACTCCTGTATGGTAATATTTTTATCTTTAGCTGTATTGCTGTAATGCTTTGCTGACTGTGAGGGTGTAATTGCTGTGAAAGAAGTGTAGGTGCTTTTCTGGGTTGCATGGTCCAGTTGCCAAAATGTGCCTTGGTGATGGGGTGAAATGTGGTGGAGAGACCCACTTTTTGTATCGTTGAAATTTGCTGTAATTGCATTTGATAGCAGAGCTGTTTCACAGATATTAAGAAAAGATTTAAGTAAACATGAAAGGTTTAACAGACTGAAAGGAAATCTTCCACAAGATTGTCAGTCTCCAATTTTTAAATAGAACCGATATATGTTTAAATAGAACCAGTGTTTCAATATAACCAAAATGTTATATTGAAAGATCATATACTCATGTGATATACTCATTGATTACTGCACTAAGTCATAATAACTTAATCATCTTCATTAGAAATTCGATTTTTCTGTGAAAATTTGTGGTGTTCAGGTCAAAGCAAACAGAAAACTAGAATTGGAAAAAGAGCCTAATCTGTCCCAATTCCTCTCCTTCAAAAAAACCTCCAAACCAGCCATTACTAAAACTTCTACGTTAGCCAATGTCCTGGTCTGTCCTGGTGCAAGAAGCCTTCCTCACGTTTGTTATTTTTAATGCAGCAAAAGAAGAAGAACGATAAAGCAACAAACAGGTTTGTGAGTGTCCCCAATCTAAGTGCTCTGGAATCTAGCGGAGTGGTGGGCAATGGACATCCAAACCGCCTGGACCCCATTCCTAACTCACCCATCCACGATATTGAGTTCAACAGCAGCAAACCACTACCACAGCCAATGCCACCCAAAGAGCCCAAGACGTTTTTGAGGTGAGCACTGCCTCACCAATCTTTTTTTTTTTTTTTTCTTAACTTAGGAAAATTTTGCATTCTTATTGAGCTGAATCCCATTTGCTTTATCAGCCTTTCAGAGGTACAAGTACTCTTACAGCATTTTAAATTTTTGCATTATAATTATAACCTCTTTATAGTATTCCTTTTTATTGTAGACCTTGTTGAAATGTGAAGTATTCTCTCACTTTTTTCTGAGCCTTGAACTTTGAAAACCTTTTAAATACCTTAGCAGAATTCATGTGCTTCCAATTGTTTACATATATGAACAATTGTTTTAGATGTTTGTGTTATTTACTGATTTTCATTTAGGAATTGATACTAGCACGGAGGTTTTTTTATTTAGTATTATGTGATAAAGATTTTTATATAAGAAAATTGTTTTCCGTGCTAGGTGAATGTTTGTGTTTCCTCTTTCCTCACCTATATGAAATTGTTTCATAGAAGTAACCTTACTACAGCAACAGGAAATGTATAGGCTTGGGCGCTTAATGCTGAGCTTCCAGTAATCAAAACCAGCATTAAAGTCTCAAGTAATTCTCTCACAAAATAATATATGGAATTGAATAACTTAAAAATGGCATTTTAGAGGCAGGATTGTAATCTTTTAGCTTGATACGTGCACATACTAAATCCACTGAAGTGCTGTACTTTTTATCTAGTAGGTGCTGATCTCTTGCCTCTAAGTTGCTAACTTAAAGTGACTTGTATTACTGGTCCTACAGCTGGTTGGTTGCTCTCTGCTTTGGTTTTATGCAAAAGATCACATACCTAGCAACTGCTACTTATGAAGGGAAGCAAATGAAAGAATCTAAAATAGAAAAGGAAAAACAGTATTTTTCAAGAAAACCTTTTTTTTAAAAGAAAAAAAAAAAAGTACTGTTGCTATTTTTTTTCCTGTGCATGTTATGTGCATGAGTATGCTCAGGTACCTATAAACATGCATGTGCATGACCCCATGGACCGTGATGCTGGAGTTTTCACTCCAGATTGTTTTGTGCTCTGTATTCTCCTGTAGTAGAGGTTATTTTACTACCAATTTTTACCGATAAAGGAACTTGTATAATTAAATTTAAATTATTCTTTCCTGCTCATTTTGTGAGAATGTTAAGTGTTCAAAGAGGAGCCAAATGCTGTTTGCAGTGCAGCAGTTTGTTTTTTCCAGTATTTTGGCATATTTTAAGTGTGTGCATGAACAATTGCAAGTGGTATTTGTGATAGGTGTTAAGTACTACAACAGTGTGTATTTCTGTTCAGTTGCCAGCCAGTCTTTGTGAGCACATGTCTACAAATATGATGTTCACATCATATTTTTCAAAATTAACTTTACCACAGGAAAAGGATGCTAAAAGAGGACCTTCTACAGTCGTGCTTTTCCAAGAAAACTATTTTTATTCTTCCTGAAAACTACAGCTATTTATGAGATTTAAAGCTATATTTTCCAAAATAATACTTGCCCACCCCGTAATGTGGCTTCTGAACTGACTTGTCCATGCTGCTGATGCTCTCCAATGGAGTGGATGATCACAGATTCTATAGGGAGACATTAAATCACGTCCTAAGGCACACTGATAATTAAGCCATGGAAAAACAGACTGTGTTCCTTACCGAATATTCTCTGTGGTTTTTTTTTTCTTCTCCTAGCAGTTGTACTTTTCATGTAGTTGTAGGATAATTGTTCTTTTTCTTTCTGTGAATTTAGCCCTCCTCAGACTGATGCCTCACCAGTGGCTTCACCAGACCCGCAACGCCAGGAGTGGTTTGCCCGATACTTCACGTTCTGAGAGATGATTTGTTTTTGTGGCACAGCGTGATGTGGACTGTTTATAAGAGCATGACCTTAAGTAAACCCTCATGTGAACAAGCTTTCCTGTAATTTGTCAAACACTGTGAATGAGGAGGTATTTGTCTTTCTGATTTGAAACTGCACTGTATTACATGTTATATTTGTTGGAATCACCTGACATGGTACTATACAATATGTGTAATTATAACTATTATTTTTATTTAAAATGGAAGAATCTTTAAACTTTGTAATTACTACATAATAAATTTTGGTAGAACAAAAATAATGCTTTCCCCCTTTTTCCTATAAATGTGTTTTCTTTGATTTCAGGTAAGGCTTTTCCCCCAAATAACATAATTGCATGGTTACTATAAATACATCTTGAATTGTAAAAGAAAAAATATATATCTCTCACTCTCTCCAATTTGGGCAGGATATATTTAATGCATCCCGATTCTGTTACTTTGTAGCAGTTTAAAAACCCTCTCTGGCTAACATTTAAAAGGAAGAATGCTAAATAAAACTAGTGTAGCTGCTGGCCTTCAGAGCAGATTGGTTCTGATAGAAGATGAAAAAAGCCACAAACCAGGAGCTGTTTGTTGGGGAGGGGGGCTGACTCCTCACCTGTTGCTTATGAGACTTCACCATCTAGTTATAATCAAACATTTTATCATTAAATTTAAGCAGAAACTGTTCCCACAGGTTCTGTATTTCTTTTATGAATATTAACAAAAACAAATGCTTGAAATATTTAGAAAACTGTTCTAGGTATCTCTGTATAAATCAAGAATATACAGTTTGAGCATATAGTCTTGCTTTGGATAAAAGTCATGTCTGAAATGAAAAAAAACAGATGCCACAAATGAACAAAAACCAACTACACAACTTTTTCCCATTAATACATACTACAGATACAGATTTTTCATTAAAACTTAGTTACCTTCCCTTGTCTATATTAAATTTTTCTTAAACTGATATATGAAACTGTTTTTCAGCTCGTGAGCATGATTCCGCAATCTGTACCTTTTATGATGTCAGTGTTGCTCAAGAAATTTGTTGCAGCATAGAGAAAACCAGAGCTTATTGTCTTTTTTATATTTTTTCATTCAAAGATTACCACAAATTAACTCACACTGGTAGTCTCAGGGAGAATATTGTCTTTGTTTTATGAATGTATTTTTAAGCTGAATCTCTTATCTTTTAAAAGCAGGAAAAAATATGTTTGAGTTATTTGAATAAGGTTCTAGTTAGCGTATACAAAGGTTTTGAACTTTAATATTTCATCTAAAGCCCTAAACTGCATCCTTTTTTTGCTATATGCACAGAGGTAAATACCCAGATGAAGATACTTGCTAATTACAATGAGTTTTATATGTACTATATGTATAAATGAAAAATTTGTATGTTTTCATATAAACAATATAAAAATCTTCTAAATGCACATTTCAAAACTTCTATCATATAATTCACCTTGAAAACACCACTGAAAACTGTATTCTGGTGATGCTGCCATGGATTAAAAATGTATACAACAGATTTTCTGTAGCTGGTGGACTCAACTGTAAGTATATGCAACTTTTTAATTTTAGAAGAAAGCCATATTGGGCAAAATGTCAGATTTCTTGGCTGTTACCCAAAATAAAATTCACTAGATCATTTTGTTATAATGTTCTGAAATGAGTGTTGCGTATTTTTTCTTGGATGCTTTGCAAGGGATCAGCTGCCTTCTCCCATTCCCAACTTCATTTGTGCATTTTTACATACAGAATGAATAACTGAACAGGCATATGAAGACAGTGATCCCTACACTTACCTATTCAGTGAAAGGTGTGCCCATTGTTTTTTTACTAGTAGGCATCTGAATGTTAAGAAGCACTATTACCATATCTTCCACAGTCAGCAACCTTATCAGTCTCTTCAAACCAAAAGCCAGCCAAAAAAAAAAAGTCCCAAAATCAACCCAAAATACAATGCCAAAAAAACAACCAGAGGAAACTAGGAAAAATTTTATTTTCTACCAAATGGCATTGAGAACTCTTTAAAATGTATTCATAAAAGAAGTTAGTATCTGGCTTTTGGTATTAAGGAACTTGCATGATGCCTATGCCATTGTGTTCCCCATCTTTGCCGTGTCTGGTATTCTGGAAGAAGCTAGAAGTGCTTCACGAGTTCATAGGCAGCCTCAGCCTCGGCTGCCGAGAGACACACTTTAGGGTATAGTCTGGAGCCCAAGTTTTACAGCCACGTGAACTTCCAACCATATTCATGCTGCTTGGTCTAAATCTTCCCCTAACCTGTGGGATCCATGAGCCTTTCTCAGCTCTTGTGCAGCCTTGCTGGCAGTGTCCCAACTGCACACTGTACCACTGCCCTGACCACAGCATTAATGGGCAGTTCTTGTACTCTCCTGAAGAAAACCTAGATTGAGGGCACACACTGTATTCTGTAAAACTGAAAAGCAGAGCAGTTTTAAGTCTTTGTCTTAACCCCCACCAAACCAAAAAACCCTGGTTTATGTAAGAAAACCATTATTCCAAGTGGAAGGCTGAGACAAACCAGGCAAGTGGTCCGAGTCGAGGACAAGAGAGCTTTTCAGGCTGGTAACTGCCAGCACTGTCTCCATCTACTCGTTTGAAACAATTACTTTTTCCTGTCCTGTTTTGCACCATGATTTCAAACGAGGCTACCTCGTGGATTTTCCAAAGGGCATAATACAGTTTTTGATAACTTCTTGTTGAGTAAACACTTCTTCATTACTCAGCTAAGCACATAACAGTTACTGGTTACTATTAAATAATAAGTTGACAAAACTTGAGTTTTTTCTGGTAGGAACCACTACGTGATCATAGCCTTTACATACCAACATCTGCTACATGCTCTGTAGTTGAAAAATCAGCTGCCCCAGTTGCAGGCAGCTGCACTGTTTTTCATACTGCTGCACTGGTTGTTTAGGCTACAAACACAGTCTGAGGATGTGCACACATGGACACCTCCAGGAATTCACGAAGATGACAGCTCTGCCACAGCAGAAGCCAGTTAACTGTGCTAACAAATGTGTAGCAATTACTGTGTCTCATCATTAGAAAATAGCAGCCTGGTTTTGTATCTTGCAAGACAGCACTATAAACTGGTAAAAGTTGACACTGAAAGCATATACCAGGGAAAGGGCTTGTTTTGAATTTTCACAGTGATCAATTTATATTTTAAGTGCAGATCTCAGCAGTGCCTTTGCAGCTGTATCTATTAAATTAGTTACTACAGAACCATTTTATAAAACAAGATGTATTTTTCTTCTAGAGACATTTCTAGGGGCTAAAACACTTCCTCTTTATAATCCCCATGAAGCAGTCTTTTGCTGGAAACACTTTTTCCTTCAGGCAAGGATTTAGGTAACATCTACAAGTACCCTGAAGAAGTTTGTGTTTGCAGATAATGGCAGGAGAGGTAACTGAAGTTCCACCCACTGATTCACTAGACAGGAGTCCTATGCAGAACCCTCTTCTGATAGCATGTGGAGTAGCAATTCAGAGAAATCTGATTTGTGATTTAAAGTACCTGTGAAATTCCACACGAACTTTCCCCCCAAACATTTCAAGACCATTCCCTTCTTTGCTGGCCAAACATTCTTCAGATGACCTCATGGATAGTAAGGTAATATAGTCAAGAGGTGAAGTAACCACTGCAGCTTTCTTATTCATTAAGATCACATTTAAATAGGACTCGGAGGAAAAAAAACCCAGCATGCTAGACATTCCAATTAATTATCTTAGTTTTATTAAAGTACTAAGGCAGTTGCTTTATATGTTGAAGCCATACATCATAACTTGATAATAAGGCATCTAAAGGATATTTTGTTTGAAAAGTGTTAATTTTCCCCTCCACCAACTGTAAAATTTTGTATTAAAATGTAAACTGTGTACATTTCTTCTGATATGTTATTATAGAACTATTAGTTTTATTGTAGTACATTTTTTGGTTAAGATCTTACACGGGCAGTGATTTTTGTTTTGATTGCCTATCAATAATTCATCATTAATACAGGCCAACAGTGGGAGGTCCTGAGCGTGAGAAGCTCAATGGAGAGAAGATTTAAGATCGCTCAATACTTTGAAGTTATGGGGACATAAAGCTATGCTCTCTGATATTGCAAGACTTGAATGGATGTATGAAAAAGATATTCAAATACCTTTTCAGAGGTACCAAGAAAATACACAAATAAATCAGAAGACAGTCTTCTTATACTGAACTCCGTGAGGACAGAATTCAAACATGCAAGGACAGCACTTGTTAGCAAGTGTGCACACATGCTGCAAAGTGACTGGAGGGAACAGGCAAACTGCTCGAGAACTTCCTTTTGCCTGTGCCGGAAACTGAAATATTATAGCTTATGACTTAAACATTTTAATGAAGGACTTCTGCCTATTATAGCAAAAAACTGTATTATACCTCCAGAGACGACTATCACACCCTGAATGGGGCTCTGACTGTGGCCCTGGACTGCTGGCTGATGAAGAGAAGATAAAGTAACCACTCAGGGCTGGGGAAGAATACGTTCACAGAGCACAGGCTTAACACCCTCGGGGTGGAGACCGCAGCCTCAGGGCTTTCAGCTGCCAGGCTTCGCACAGACCCTCGAACCAAAGGGTGCGGGGGAAAGGCTTTGGGTGTGTAGTGGAAAAGCCTCTGGTGAGGGGCAGTTAACACCCACCCTCCGCCGTGCAGACGAGCTCAGCTGTGGGGCACTTAACCCGGGGAAAAAGCTTGTCCACAGCAGAGGGGGTGTCATCGCCCCTCAAAGGGGTCCCCAGACCCTGCACCAGAGCACTGCAGCATGTGCAACAGGTCCAGGGTGTTGCAAGGGACAGTGTCAAAGCTAGCCCCCTTAAGGGAGGCACGCGGGCGTTCCCACCTGCCCAAAACGTGTATCAATCCACTGGATCCAGCGAGGCGGCGGGGGACCCTCATCACCGAGAAGACCGGATGGAGGAGAGCAACGAGACGTCGTTCTCGAGACGCTCGGAAGGGTGACATGCTTCCACCTAAGCCCCATCACTCTCTCCCTCTCCCCCCATGCACATTTCTTTCTTTCTCTTTTCCCCTTTTACTATTAAAAAAAAAATAACTATTTTTTCGCACCAACATTTAAACTCGTTTGGTTTAATGATGTTTTTTGGGTATGTTTTGAACCTTCAAAGTTCTTTTCGTTTTATAGACAGAGATTTGGTTCTCTTAGCTCTTCTGGGTTTAAACCGACTGGTAACAGCCTTGAACACGATTTTGATACAGAATTAGCTAAAAACCAAAATATTTCAAATAGTTGTAGAGCATGTCACTGGGTTGTTATACACAGGGAAAAAATACAAATAAGAACTTTTTCAAAATACCATACTGTAAATGCTGGGCAAAAGCGAAAGCTTTAGAGCCTGCAACAAACACTAATTTTTGGTTACACTAAGCATAAAACCCCCACTCCTCAGACTCTACTATGCCCTCATTTAGAAGGGGGAAGTGGCTGGTTTGTCGTGCAGCTCCCTCTAAAGAAGCCAAATTTAAACTTCGAGGTGTAACCCGCGGGGGTGGAGAGGGAACTTGTAGGGAGCAGCCTTGGGGCTACCTCTGCCCAGAGCCCCCTGTCCCCCCGCCTCGCAATCCTCCCCCGCTGTACAGGAGCAGCGTCTCTGCCACGGGGTGCAGAGTGCGGCACCATTGCCCGGAGAACCCCTAGGTGGATCTTTTGTTCCCGAGACGCCGAGCAGCTGGAGTGTCCCTCGTGCCGGACTTGCCGCCCCTCGCCTGCTCCTGGGAGGGCCGGTTCTCCCGCGGGAAGCGCCCCAGCCGCTCTCCGCCGCCCCGCCCCGCTCAGAGCCCGCTGGGCCCGGGCGTGGAGCGGCGCGGAGGGGCGGGGACGGAGCCGCTCCTCCCGCCGGGTGAGGGAGCTGCGGGCGCTGCCTCAGCGCGGCGGGAACCGGCGGGAGCGTGGCGGCCCCGCTGCAGGTACCGAGCGGGAGCGGGGCGGCCGCGGAGCGCTGCCCTCCTCGCCCGGCGGGCGCGGTGCTGGGAGCGCAGCGCACCCCTCGCTGCCCGGCGGTGAGGCGGGACGGGACGCGCTTGGGGTAGCGCCCGCCTGGCCGCCTTCAGAACTTGCCGTGCTGGCGGCGGCCGGGACGGGAGGGCCGGGTAAGGCGGTGCGGCAGCCACCCGCCCTCACCGCCAGCACAGCGAGGGAAAGGATGGCCGCGCGGGTTCGCTTTTCCCATTAGCGGAGAGGAGCGCCCCGCCCGCTCCCCGCCCACCTCGGCGGGAGGGCGGCACCGGCTGGCGGGGGCCGGGCGGGCTGGGTTGGCGGGAGCCGTCGCTGAGGGGCGGGGGGAGGCTCGGCCCGGAGCCGGTGCCTGGCGCGGTCCCGGCGCCGGGCAGAGGCGGGGCAGTGGTGCCGCTGTGTCGAGGTTTCCCTGCCCGAGCTCATGAGCCGCGCCCCGCCCCGCCTCGCCTGGCTCCGCGATGGGCTTTTCCCTGAGAAAGACAAAGTTTCCCGCCCGGAGCGTGGCCGCACCGGGATGCGCCGCTGTGTGACCGCCTCTTCGCGCCTTGCCCCCGCGCAGGGACAACATGGTGCTGAGCGCGGACCAGGTGAGCCTCATCGGGCAGGTGTTCGAGTCCTACGTGCTGGAGCACCACAGGGACGAAATCCTGAGCATCCTGAGGGAGGCGGACGACCAGGCGCACTACCCCGTCGTCGTCGACGCCTTGACGCTCTTTGAGACCAACATGGAGATCGGGGAGTACTTCAACGCCTTCCCCAGCGAGGTGCTCCCGATTTTCGACAGCGCGCTGCGCCGGGCTGCGCTGGCAGCGCTGCAGGACAGCGCGGACCCGGCACAGCTCAGCCTCAAGCAGAACCTCCACGCCAGGGTCTCGGGTGAGTGGTGGGGCGGGGGCTGCAGCGAGCTGCACCTCTCAGCCAGGACTGCCAACATTTCCTGACTCTTCAGGGAAACTGCCAAAATTTCCTTACTCTGTAACAAACTATTGGGGCGCCGTGGAATGAGCAAGTTTAATTCTTGCCGTTTCAGTTTTTGAAGAAGTGGGGAATCCTCAGTGTTTATTAAGCAGCAAAGGACACGTACAA
Organism: Coloeus monedula; assembly: GCF_965178545.1. Classification (NCBI taxonomy): domain Eukaryota; kingdom Metazoa; phylum Chordata; class Aves; order Passeriformes; family Corvidae; genus Coloeus; species Coloeus monedula. The sequence continues at coordinate 69,540,943 of NC_138782.1, forward strand.
ACACATGGATGTGTGTAGACCAAGTCCCAAAAGAAAAGCCGTGGCCGTACCCACTGGCGTGCATGCAATGGTTGGCATCTCTCGCTGGGTCAGAGCTTACACCAAAGCCTTTCCAAGGCAAAGACTCCTTAAAGCAGCAGCTGGTTTTACATTATTTCACTTTTAGGCAGAAAGTCTAGAGAGAAGTAAAAGGAAGAAAGAAAAAAAAGTCCAGGAAAAAAAAGTTTTAGGGGAAGATATGTAGTTCCTAAGTTTTACTGCAGGTTGACTTCCTTACCATGCCAGCTGGCTCCCAGTCCTTATTGGCTCCAGCCATCTTCCAGAAGAGGCAAAGTCTAAATTTTGAATTGTCTTGTAACAATTTCATCTGAAACTGTTGAATTTTATGCTTAACTGTTACAAAATTGCTTGTCATAAAATTGGAACAAACTGTTGGAAGGCGTGATCCTTAATGGAGGATTCCGTAAATTTTTTCACTTCAAGATGATATATAATTATTCCTTATTATTAGGAAATCTTTAGTAGCTCTGAGGTTTGGTAAATGTGGAGTGCAGGTTCGGGGGTTGAAATGTCTTTTTTGCCTGTTGTGGGAAACTGGGTCAGCAGTGGCACCCTCCCTTCTGGTCATTTCTGATCATAACAATTTGGAGCAATAGTCTGCAAAGCCAAGAGCTGGCAGCCTGTGTTTCCCTCCCCTGCCCTGTTGTGGAGTGGCTTATGATCATTCAGTCTTTTGGCACCTTGAATTTGGATAAATCACAGTTGGTAAATAGGCCTGTGTTTCATCCCAGTGAGTTTCCATAAAAATGTTGTAATGACAACGCATACATCAGAAATATATTTAGCTTGTGGTATTCAGGTGCTGAGGAGCTCATACACAGCTGATGAGTATGTGAGGTAAAAGGATGGCCTCTGTGTTGTACTGAAATTTGACCTCGGGCGCCTCCCTGTACCTATGAAAGCATGAATGAGGTAAAACTTTCCTCCTAGTGTTCTGAGATGCATTTACATTATTGAGGGCTTCAGCATGAAAAAAGACTCCACATATTATTATTTAAAAAGCTGCCAGGAAGTATTAGAAGGAATAGAGCAAGGGGAAATGATCTCTGCATGAGTAGTGGTGTCTTTAAGACATTCCTTTTCCTCTTATCAGCCTCTTGCTGGAGCTGATAATTTCTCCCACAGTGATGTTTTGTCTAAATGTTCACTTATCAACCTCCAGCAAAATTAGCCCCCTTGATCAAATAGTTTTAATAACTGATAAAAGCAAGCCTGACTGATCATTGATAGAAGAATTCAGTTAGCAAAGTCACAGATAATTCCATCTCTAAACTGGAGGGAAATTGGTGAAGAACAGGGGGAGTTATCCTTGACAAGTCTAGCTGGATCAAAATAACATCTGTCCACAGAATTTGGTTAATGTTCTGTACCACCAAAAGGCTCACTGCAGAAGAAACAAAAGAAATAACCGGAGTTTTCTATAGCCTTTTTTCCACCCAAATTTTCCCATGATACTGTTACCTTTTAAGTAGATGCTGGGTTCTGATTACCTTCAGGATTCTCATTTTGGAGTGTTGCTTCCCGTTCCCATGTCAGATAAGGAGGGAATGAGAAGGTGGTGCAATATTCTTGATGGGAGCAGCAGGCAACTACCAGGAGTGTGGGTGATGGATCTGTGTGTCAGGCTTGGAACTAAGTGAGGAAAAGTGATTTTGCTTACACCAGGTGTAAGAAACAATCTCAGCACTTTCTACCAATATGGACAGGGCATCTAGGGGTTCAAAAAGGATTGAAGGAATGTGGATATGCAGTAATTAATAATGGATTATTAGCTTGAGTTCACTGAAGTAAAAGATAAAGTTCTTTATCTGAATTTCAGCATTGTAGGAATTTGGTTGTGTAACTTCAGCTTTTTGCTATCAATCCATGAAATGATTTTTCCTTACTTGTCATTAGTCTGAGTACCGCTGTGTCTGTTACTGAGGGCCAAGCTGCTTCTGGTATTTTCTAATAGCCTTTTTGTGACTAATACAGTAAAGTTGGTTCAAAGAGGCACACATGCAATTAAAGAGTTTGTCAAGCAGTCTAGTGTGATCCGAATGAAGGCTCTTTTTAGAGCACATTTAGACTCTTGGCTCTTCAAAGTTCACAGAGATGATCGTCATATATCCTGACAACAGTGCTGCAGCTCTCTCTAGTGTAAGATGTGATGCATTTTGCAAAGTTTTTTCAGGGCCAGCAATACTGAACTAAGAAAAAAATGCCAAAACAGGTGAAGAAATAACGGATTTTTTTTTCCCCTGAACTGACTAGAAATGCAAATCTGTGGTAGAATGAAAATTTCAACAGGCTTGGTAGAACATTTAAATAGCTTTATTAGAGTCAAACAGAAAAATTTGTTTGCAGTTTTACAAAATACTTTCTTTTCCTGATTATTTAGTTCTACTTTTTCTACTTTATTCTCTTACCCTTTAAAATTAGTTTAATAGTTAAAAATACTTTCTTTAAACAGAAGCAGAAGGCCAAGTGTTGCTTAAAAGCATCAAACCAGAATGTTTCTGCATGTCTGAAATAAGGCATTTGGGTTTGAAAACATTGAAATAAATATGACTTTTTTTTTTTTTTTTTTTTTTTAGCAGCTAAAGCTACTGAGAAGATTTGACCTAAACACACAAATAGTTTCAGTCCCCTTAGAAACATAATTTGTAGTTTTACATCTG